>NC_036840.1:20141867-20157766 GCF_002910315.2 Salvelinus sp. IW2-2015 | reverse complement strand
CAGCAGCCGTCAGAAGAGCTAGTTCTAAATGAGCTCTCTGACTCGCTCCCTCTCTCCTCTCCTTGCTCCCCTCTCCCTTCCCTCGCCTCTCTTCCTCTCCTCGCCTCTCCTTTCTCTATCCCCTCTACCCCCCTCCCTTCTCTATCCCCTCTAGCCTCCCTCTCCTTTCTCCTATCCCTCTACCTCCCTCTCCTTTCTCTATCCCTCTACCTCCCTCATTTCTCTATCCCCTCTACCTCTCTCTCCTTCTCTCTATCCCTCTACTCCTCTCCTTTCCTATCCCCTCTACCCCTCTCTTCTCTATCCCCTCTACCTCCCTCTCCTTTCTCTATCCCCTCTACCCCCTCTCCTTTCTGCTATCCCCTCTACCCCCCTCTCCTTTCTCTATCCCCCTCTCCTTTCTCTATCCCTCTACCTCCCTCTCCTTTTCTCTATCCCTCTACCTCCCTCTCCTTTCTCTATCCCCTCTACCTCCCTCTCCTTTCTCTATCCCCTCTACTCCCTCTCCTTTCTCTATCCCCTCTACCTCTCTCTTCTCTATCCCTCTACCTCCCTCTCCTTTCTCTCATCCCCTCTACCTCCCTCTTCCGTTTCTCTATCCCCTCTACCTCCCTCTCCTTTCTCTATCCCCTCTACCTCCCTCTCCGTTCTCTATCTCCTCTACCTCCCTCTCCGTTCTCTATCCCTCTACCTCCCTCTCCTTTCTCTATCCCCTCTACCTCCCTCTCCGTTCTCTATCCCCTCTACCTCCCTCTCCTTTTCTCTATCCCCTCACCCCTCTCCTTTCTCTACTCTCCTTCTCACCTCTATCCCTCCTCTCTATCCCCTCTACCCCCTCTCTTCTCTCTATCCCCTCTACCTCCCTCTCCGTTCTCTATCCCTCTACCTCCCTCTCCGTTCTCTATCCCCTCTACCCCTCTCCTTTCTCTATCCCCTACTCCCTCTCCTTCTCTATCCCTCTACCTCCCCTCCGTTCTCTATCCTCTACCTCCCTCTCCGTCAATCCTCTACTCTCCCCTCTACCTCTCCTCTCACACTCCCTCCCTATCTGGACCTTTCACTCCCTCTCCTCTGAGCTTTGGCCAAAGCCAAAAGGAATATTCCTTCAAGGCCGTACTCTCTCTCTCTCCACCTCTCTCTCTCTCCTTCTCTCCATGATTATGTAGACCCCCCCCCCCAGAGCCAAAGGGGTGAAGGAGAAAAGGTATGGATAGAGGGAAGGAGAGAAACGGAGGGAGAGGGGAATAGAGAGTGTCAAGAACCCGCCCTTTCATCTGGCATACACTCTGGTTGCGGCCTAAATGGCACACTTTTAAACTGGAACCCCACGGGCCCTGGTCAAAACTAGTGCACTTTATGAGGAATATGGTGCCATTTAGGATGCAAACACTCTCTCAACCCTTCACTTCTTGTTCACACAAGTGTGCATGAGAGTACCTGCTTTCCTGTGTGTGTGTGTGTGTGTGTGTGTGTGTGTGTGTGTGTGTGTGTGTGTGTGTGTGTGTGTGTGTGTGTGTGTGTGTGTGTGTGTGTGTGTGTGTGTGTGTGTGTGTGTGTTGTGTTGTGTGTGTGTGTGTGTGCGCGTCTGTGCTGCTCCAACTGACTAATGGCATTCCATTAAGAATGTGTGTGTCAGGCGCGAAGGCAGGTTGTTCTACAGCCGACACACACACAACACACACACACACACTTTTTCCTGATCAACGACTGCATCGCAGACCGACGGACAGAGACAGGAAGGAGAGGAGAGAGGAGGGTGGAAGGAAGAGGTCGGTCATTACCCGATACACGCTCTCTCCTCCGTTCTCTCTCGTCTCCTTCCCTCTTTCTCCTCTAGAGCTGGGACGATCAACCGGAAATGACCGACACCGATCCCTGATCGCAGGCATTTTGTTGATATCGTTCACCACGAGGAGGAAGCCCTAAACTAGAGAAATGTGAAATGAACGTTTGAAACGACATACGTTGGCTAATATGACTGACGGCCACAAACCGTCCAACTAGTAGTTTAAAGGATATTCTTTTAACGGGCCCACGTTAACGTTATAAACGTATCAGTCCACAGGATTTATCATTATGGCATCAGCTCAGGAAATGTACTGAAATAGGGACCACTGACCATCTCACCCAGCTCTATTCTCCTCTCCTCCTCCTCCTCCTCCTCCTCCTCCTCCTCTAGATCCCTCGTTCGTGAATCACGTGACTTTCTCCCCTTCCTCGAAACGTCACAGTAATTAACGCACTCGTAAAAAAACGGCGCCACAGAGACCTCTGTGTGTGTGTCTGCCTGATTGTGTTATACAGGCTTGTGTGTGTGTGTGTGTGTGTGTGTGTGTGTGTGTGTGTGTGTGTGTGTCCGCGAGGCTGAAGCACTGTGTTATTGATTGGAGTCTCTGTTCAACACACAGCCTTTTGATTTCTCATTCAGCTGCCAACTGGCCAGGGGCATATCTTTCAGGAGAAAAATCATAGAGAGTAGTGCACACACACACACACACACACACACACACACACACACACACACACACACACACACACACCACACACACACACACACACACACACACACACACACACACACACACACACACACACACACACACACACCTAATACGTGCTAGGAGACAGTTCTATCTCTACATTCATTAGTCATTACACAGGAATACCAAACCAAACCCAAGAGCTGGGATAGAGTTTCATGTTTCAATGTCACGTGCACATGTACAGTGAAACGCCTTTCTCGCCAGCTCCAGAAGAGAGAGAGAGAGAGAGAGAGAACGGAGAGAGAGAGAGAGAGAGACAGAGAGAGAGAGACAGAGAGTGAGAGACAGAAGAACATGTAAAGTGGATGGGAAAATTATATGCAAACGTGGACATGAGAAGAGGGCTTAATGTGACTCTACCATTCCCCTGCATTGTGCCTGTCTGTATGTGCTTTGCATTTGAGCTCCTCTCCCGCCTGGCTGTGTGATCTCTCTCTCTCTCTCCCCCTTTCTCTCTCTCTCCCCTTTCTCTCTCTCTCTCCCCCTTTCTCCTCTCCCCTCTCCCTCTCTCTCCCTTTCCCCCTCTCTCTCTCTCTCCCCCTCCCCCCTCTCCCTCTCTCTCCCCCCACTGGTGACAACTCAGGCATATGGAGCAGACTAAACTGTGCGACTGTGGCTGTCCTCAGCCAGTTTATAGGAAACCAGGACACAGACACAAACATAACCCCACACAGGGAGCCAGCATCCAGTGCAGGACTCACTGATCTAAACGTCATATGGACTCGCAATAACAGTCTGCTAACACACGCGTACGTGACCAATAAGACGCGATCTGACTTGGAGGTGGGGGTGATTTGTAGATCAGGATTTAGGATCAGTTTGGTCTTTCAGAACATAATGAATTAGATTGATGGACAGGGGGGTGCTGATTTAGGATCAGTTTGGTCTTTCAGAACATAATGAATTAGATTGATGGACAGGGTGGTGGAACTGATTTAGGATCAGTTTGGTCTTTCAGAACATAATTAATTAGATTGATGGACAGGGTGGTGTGCTGATTTAGGATCAGTTTGGTCTTTCAGAACATAAAATAGATTGATGGACAGGGTGGTGGAACTGTTTTAGGATCAGTTTGGTCTTTCAGAACATAATAATTAGATTGATGGACAGGGTGGTGCTGATTAGGATCAGTTTGGTCTTTCAGAACATAATGAATTAGATTGATGGACAGGGTGGTGGTGCTGATTTTGGATCAGTTTGGTCTTCAGAACATAATAATTAGATTGATGGACAGGGGTGGTGCTGATTTGGATCAGTTTGGTCTTTCAGAAAATAATGAATTAGATTGATGGACAGGGTGGTGGAACTGATTTAGGATCAGTTTGGTCTTTCAGAACATAATGAATTAGATTGATTGACAGGGTGGTGGAACTGATTTAGGATCAGTTTGGTCATTCAGAACATAATGAATTAGATTGATGGACAGGGTGGTGGAACTGATTTAGGATCAGGGCTTCCACTCTGAGCCCTTTATCCTACAGGCCCCGGTAAACTGCAGGTGAATTTACAGTTTTGTGATTTGTTCTTCCCTTCAAAGGTTAGGGTGAGGAATATATTATGCTTAACGGCAACTTGGTAGAGAGTGTGCTGTGTGGTGGAGCATGTTGGTGCGCACACACACACACACACACACACAAAACGCAGGTTAACGAAATGATGTCATTTTTCTGCTGTTGATCAGCTCCTTATGTTGGCGTGTGTGTGTGTGTTGTGTGTGTGTGTGTGTGTGTGTGTGTGTGTGTGGTGTGTGTGTGTGGTGTGTGTGGTGTGTGTGTGTGTGTGTGTGTGTGTGTGTGTGTGTGTGGTGCGCGTGGGCGCGCGAAAGAGGGAGAGAACAGCTGGGCCGAGGAAGAGAGAAAAACGAGGAAAAGGAGGGAGTGATTGAGGAAGGTCGGGAGGAAGTGAGGGACTGCGTGCGAAGGGAGAGGAATAAACGCCGGCGATCCACTTTCACCTACACACACACACACACACACACACACACACACACACACACACACACACACACACACACACACACACACACACACACACACACACACACACACACACACACACAATCCCTCAGCCCTAGCATCCCGGCAACGATGTACTCTGGAAAAAATACAGTCAACACTCCTCTACTCCATCTCCCTCTCCTCCCTCCCTCTTCCCCCTCTATCATCTCTCCTCTCTGCTCATTCCCCCTTTCTCTGCCACCTTCTTCTCAAACAGATTGGCTTAGTTTCTATTCAGCCTGGGAGCTGAGAGGGACGGAGAGAGAGAGAGAGACAGAGAGAGAATGAGCGTGAGAGAGACTACGATATATTGAGTCGTGTATGTAGCCTACTGTTGCCGTTGGCCTGTCTATAAAAGAGCCTGACGCACATGGACGAGGGAGAGAGCGAGAGAGAAAGGGAGGGAGAAATAAAGAGAGAGATATGGGGGCAGAGGGGGTGAGAGTGAAAGAAAAGAGAGAGAGAACAGAGAGAGCGTCATAGAGGAGGAGGTAGGAGGTATTAAAAAATTCCCTGGCTCCAGGGCAGCCGTGGAATTCTAGACCTGGAAGGGGAGAGCGCTCCAGTCTGGCTGAACTGATGTTTGTCTCTGGAGCGAGGGAGAAAAAGAGAAGAGAGAGCGAGAGAGAGAAGAGGGAGAGACGTTTCTTCCCATCGTGGCCCTTTCACGCACGTGGCCCTGTCGCAACAGCAAACAACCCGAGCTAGAGAGAGAGAGAGAGAGAGAAGAGAGAGAGAGAGAGAAGCGGAGAGAGAGCGAAGAGAGCGAAGAGACGAGAGCGAGGAGAGCGAGAGAGAGGAGGCGACAGCGAGAGAGATATATATATGATATATAGAGAGAGAGAGAATATATATAGAAGAGAGAGAGAGAGTATATATATATATATAGAGAGAGAGAGATAAATATATATATATATAGAGAGAGAGAGATATATAGAGATAGAGATATTTATAGAGAGAGAGAGAGATATATATATATATATATATAGGAGAGAGAGAGAGAATATATATTATAGAGAGAGAGAGAGAGATATTATATAGAGAGAGAGGAGAGATATATATATATAGAGAGAGAGAGAGATATATATATATATCTAGAGAGAGAGAGAGATATATATATATATAGAGAGAGAGAGATATATATATAGAGAGAGAGAGAGAGATAATATATATAGAGAGAGAGAGATATATATTATAGAGAGAGAGAGAGAAGATATTGATATTAGAGAGAGAGAGATATATATATATATAGAGAGAGAGAGAGATATATAGAGAGAGAGAGAGATATAGAGAGAGAGATAGAGTGCGAAAGAGTGAGAGGGAACTTCGGATTGAAAGTGATACGCAGAGGAGTGCCTCTACTGAAAACAAACGGCTACAGCTCCTCGTCTACAAAACGATAGTCTGAATGTCTACGAATGAGCTGTGTGTGTTTGTTTGTGTGCTGTGCAAGGCTAGCCATGGCTTACGTAGGAGTCAGTAACAGTGGCGAAAACAACCCTGCATATGACACGTGAGCAGAGAAGAGATAAGAGGGCTGTGTGTGTGTGTGTGTGTGTGTGTGTGTGTGTGTGTGTGTGTGTTTGCGATGCCTCGTCAACGAGGGAGCGTTCATTTGAAGTCAGACGCGTCTCTCGTCTACTTTAAAAGACGCCGTGATTGGTGTCGGCTCTTTTGTGCGACTTCCATAGGGAGATGAGCCCATCTTATTCATCGGTCCACACCATCTCTCCCTCTCTCTCGCTTTCTTCTCGTCTTCACCCTCCCTCTATCTCTTAACATCCATCCCTTTTGACTCCCGCTTCTAGAAATTCCCGGGGGGGGGGGGATGTTATAACTGAACCCCACACAGAAGGACAAGCGCGGAGAGGGTGGAGAGAAGAAGGGAGAAGCGGGGAGAGAGGGAGAAAGAGAGCGAAAGCGGGGATAAGGAGGATCAAGAGGGAGGAGTGAGAGAAGAAAAAAAACAGAGAGGACGGAGAGAAACCCCCCCCCCCGCCAAAAAAAAAGTGACAGAACAAGAGAGGAAGATAGGGGGAACAGAGGGAGACAGAGAAGAAAGGGGGGGACACAGACACACTGTTAACTAGACACTGAAGAGGGGGGACTAGAGGGTAGGGTCTGCGAGACAACAGCGGGGAACTCAACCCTCCTGTCTCTCCGTAGGACTTCCTTTCTACAGGAAGTAGAATTCCAGGAAGGCTATGAGTGAGGCTCTAATCCGGGCCTCAAAATCTGGTTGTCCATCACGACCATGAATGGAACAATTGTAAATATGCCAAAACACCAGCAACGAGATAGTACCCACAAGGCCACACTGACTGATACGTGGTTGACCAGAGTCTAGACTAGTGGTTTTATAACAAACGCGGGGGAAAACCACAACGTATCTACCACATTAAAAGTACTAGTGACTGGCAGTAAAGACGATGGTCAGAGTCCGGTCCGGTGTATCACGGTGGGCGCCGTTGTTGTTGTAAGTAGAACCGGCGTCCGAGACCGCTCACCTGTGCCACTGTCGGGTCACAATTGACCTCACTTTTCGTCACTATCGGCGGGGGGGCGGGGGGTGAGACAACATATCATTGTGTTGTTTGACAGTGACTGGATAGAGTGACTACATAGGCACCTGAGTCACACTAGCAGTTCCTTCAAAAACAATCTCATGAGGTAACGCACACCACACAACACCCACTCTCTCCAAGCCAAGAAAATCAGACATGCTACAGTGGTTATCTGAATACACATTAAGACCAGATCCTCTCCACAGTTCCTCCCCCCCAACACACGCATACCTCCCACCCCTGAGGAGAGAGAGAGAGAGAGAGCAGAGGAAGAGAGAGAGACGGAGAGAGAGGAAGAGAAGAGAGAGAAGAGAGAGAAGAGAGAAGAGAGAGAGAGACGGAGAGAAGAGAGAGAGAGAGAAAGAGAGGAGAGAGAGAGAGACAGAGAGAGAGAGAGAGACGAGAGAGAGAGAGCACAGAGAGACAATTCAAAACCACTACCAAACCAATAAAGCCTTTGGGCAAACCAAATTATAACCAAATATAAATATATATATAAATATATTACTGCAAATTACCTATGGGGAAAACATTACTCAAAGCAAACTTGCCCCAAACCAGACTGTACATGGCAAAACTGAGGAAAGAATTGACAATCACAGACTCGGCGTGAGAATAGCCTTGCTATTGAGAGATCTCCATAGGCAGAGAAGACAGGCTGAGTGCCCACTGTCCACAAAAACGAGGTGGAAACTGAGCTGCACGTCCTTAACCCCTGCCAAATGGACGACCATATGCAAACGTGAAAACAAATCAAATATTGACAAGCTCCGCATCTGTTATGTCAATACCGCAGTTTGAAATCATCGCAGACAAAAATGTTGACCTGTTGCGATAAGAAAAGGGTAACCACTGGGAAACAAACACCAAAGTAAATACAAACCTAGCCCTATATTGTGATACATTTCCCTTTCCATTTGTACTTCTACTTTTTGCACATACAGCCACACCACTCTCACACACATGCCAGCTTGCTGAGCGGGCCCTAGTGCGCCAGCTTGTTCTGTAAAAAAAGGCTATTTCCATCATTTATAGCCTATTTTATATTTTTATGTTTATTTAGAGTGTATCGACCCGACCGGCCTGTAAAGGTCCGGGCCGATTCACTCTGTGTGTTTGGCTTTGTACATAGTTAATCATTTAACATTTCAAACTTCTATCTCTTTTGAAACTTTTTGTGTTTCATGTTAACTGTTAATTTGCCGATTGTTTATTTCACTTGCTTTGCCAAGGTTAAATATGTTTCCCATGACAATATAAGAGAGAGGAGAGACTGAGCAGAGAGCAGAGAGAGAGAGGAAAGCAGGAGAAGAGAAAAGAAGAAAAGTGCATCACCGTTTTGTGCACTGTGTAACTCTATGTAGTCTCAGGTACGCCGCTGCTGTACCACCCCTGGCCGCCTCAGACCCTGGTCCACTTAGTTCGTGCCCTCCCAGGAAATGGTCATTCAATAATTCTTCATCTGTTACTGAATGAACCACTGGCACAACTCTTCTACTGCTGTGTGTGTTGGTTGTGCTGGTGTTTTGTTGGTTTGGGTGTAGTTGTGTGTGTGCTGCTGGGATGTGTCTGTGGGTGTGTGCTGTGTGTGCTGTGTGATGCGTGTGTTGTGTGAACTGTTGTGTGTTGTGTCGCTGTTTCTTCGTGTGTGTGGCTGTGTGTTGCTGGTTAGTCCTGGATGTGTGAGGGTGGTGTTCATGTGTGTGCTGGTGGTTGCTGTGTGTGTGGTTGTGGTGTTTGTCCTGTCTTAAGCAAATAGGCGCCAGAGAGAAAGAGAGCAGAGTTCCAGTTTGGAAATCGGGTGTCTGGTCTTGGGCGTGTTACTGATGTTACCAGAGACTCCTGCTGTGAGCCTATAGGCACATGCGTAGTCCTGCGAGGAAGGACAGGCGCCCACCCGAATGCGCAGACCCTGGCTCTCAAGAGAGACGAGTCTACGTGCACCACCTGCCCCAACATGACGGTGCGAAACACACTATGATACGTCCTGCCCTCCCTCGGTGTACCTATACCTGTCTGTACCAATAATGTATACCACTAATTAGAGACACATTCATTTTCGCGCTCTATGTGTAATGTAAGCCACAGCATCGCCAGAGCAAAAGACGAGAATGCGAACAACAAACCCAATTTTGCATAAACTGCCCATACATATTCGGGTGAAATACGCCAGGTCAGCGTTCTGACAGTCGACCCTCCTGATCAAGCAGCCCTAATGAATGTGTGTGCAATCCTAGCTTGCACTACAACAGAGGAGAAAAGGACAACCAGATGGCAAGGAAACAAAACCACCACTGTAGATCATAAACCACCCATATTCTTATGTTCGCAGTATATTTTCCCCCTTGTCTTTCTAGCACTAAACACGCCCACCACTCGTCCTCTCTGACCTACCTCTGTCTCTACTCAGGCATCCACATCATAAGGATTCGCTCACATTTCACAATGATCTCGGCTCTATTCTACTTTCTCCTCTTTTTCCTTAACGTCACCGTGGTGTCATCGCTTATTCACTGCTTCCACTCTCCCTTACTTCCTATTCTCAGTTTTATTTTCACGTTTTATTTACTTCCATCTCATCTTCACTCTCGTCTCGCTTTGCCGACCATCATCCGTTAACATACAAGTTCCCACTTATCAATTCGCTATTTAAACAGACCCTTCCTCCTATGCACAGTGTCCCACACATTGTGCGTAGATTCTAGCGACTATGCAGATCGAGTGTACCCCCGTAGTGTGTGTCGTTTGCTGGCTATGATGAGCCAGCAGACAATCTGTGGAGCTGGCGCGAGGTCCTCCAGCTCCTCTGGGTGTGGTAGCAACAAAAGGAAGGAACGAACGGAAACGCAGAGACGCAGAGCCTGTCGTGTTTCAAGGCTGGCCTTCGCGTGAGGCGTAGGCCCAGGCGTGGTGCCAGTGTAGAAGCTTGGAGCGATGTATCTTGTATACCCAGAGATAACAGCAGAACAGGGTGGATCATTCTTCACACCGGACTAGAACGGAATATACTTCACCATAGGTTTACAAATCTGTCATCCTTCACGCTTCTACTCAGTCACCTGCTGATCCTTAGAATCATCCTCCCCTACTTGTTCTGTCCCATCTAAATCGCCTCCACCTCCCCCCCCCACCCCGCCCCTCGCTCCGCTCCCCGCCGCTCTCCCTCCTCGCTTTCCTTTTCCTTTCTCCTTCCTTCTTGGTCGTTGTAATTTCTGTGCTCTAACCTGCACTCTGCCTATCGGACTCCCACATCTTTCCTTTACTTTACGTCTCTTTCTTCTCTCTCAAACTCAAACCTCTTTTGACCACCTCAACTTTGAAGTGCCTTTTCCGACAACCCGATTAGACCTATGCTGCAGGAGGCAAAATGTACTCGGGTACACACGTGCCCAAAGCAAAGACAACTGACACATAGAATGAAAGTGAGATAATAACAGACATAGAAAGTGATGAAATAAACAATAAAAAAGAAGATATGACCCCACAGTAACACCAACTCACTGAAACGGGTTGTCCCAAAAAGAACATAAAGACATTTTTGACAATGTCATATGCCTACGGTCGATACACCCCGCAGCGCAACACAAAAAACAAACCAAAAAACCGTTGAACACAGAACGACAAAAAGAGCACGCAAGATCCAAGCACGAAGGAGGATAGGGACCTCTGAGGTAAGCAGGCGGGGACCCACAAGGCCACAATTCCGTCTGGTATGTCAACCCTTGGTGTAAGGCCAGCAATAGGGTCGAAAGTAGACACGGCGTCAACAACTCCCAACGAACCAGGGGACGGCCATGAAATGGGAATGTCTCCTCTACACGCCCAGGCAGAGGAAGCACAGAAACCCAACAAGCGCACAGAATAACCAGTAAAACACAAGAACCCCGGATTACCTGTTGACTCAAACAGCCGGGCGCTTTAACGGCACCGACCTACCCAGACCCCGAGACATGCAGAAAATAAGAAGCAGCAGCTGCCTTAGCCCACGGTCACTTTAGGTATCGGCCTTCAGGAGACCAGTGTCTCCATACTTCGAGCTACATTAGGGCAACATCTCTAAGCGTGCAGTCAGGCTAGTACTCGGATGGTAAGCCGCGCGAGTAACAGACTACCAACAGTTCCAGGCGGCCGCCGGTACTGGGGGGATGGCCGGCTAGGCGCTAGGTGACCTATATAAACACGTCTGATGGCCTGGAGATAGGAAGCTGTTTTTCAGTCTCCATCGGGTGCCCAGTTTTGCATGCACCTGTACTGTCCTCCGCCTTCTAGATGCCACGCCCGGGGTGCAACAGAGCCGTGGCTTCAGATGGCCCTGAGTTCCTTAATGATCTCCTTGGCCCTTCCTTGTGACACCGGGTGCTCGCGCTGTGACAAGACGTGCCAATTGCCGTACCCAGCGGGTGAGACAACCCGATAGATGCTTTCCATGGTGCATCCTTAGAGACCGTTCTGACGGTCTTGGAGCCAAGACGCAATTACTTCAGCCTCCGAGCGATAGTGCTGCCACGACGACGTTCTCATCCACATCACTATCACACACACACACACACACACACACCACACACACACACAACACACACAACACACACACACACACACACACACCACACCACACACACACACACACACACACACACACACACACACACACACACACACACACACACACACACACACACACCCACCTCCTGAATCCAAGTCACTAATCACAACACAAAGCATGGATTGTCCCAACAGAGGATGCGGGAAAGCCAAGGCATGTGTGGTCGTTTTGGTGTGTGTGTTGTGTGCATGTGGATTCTGGTGTGTGTGTGGTCGTGTGTGTGCGTGTGGTGTGTCGGTGTGTGTGGTGTGTGTGTGTGTGGTGTGTGTGTGTGTGCTGTGCTGTGTGTGCTGTCGTGTGGTGCTGTGTGGTGTGTGCTGTGTGGTTGCAATCCGTATGCAATTAGCACGCGAGCCACAAACACAGCCACACCACCGGGTAACAATTAGGACCCTGATCTAACACATCGGATTCACACACACACACACACACACACACACACACACACACACACACACACACACACACACACCTAGATAGTGTAAAGACCCTGATCTGCTGCTTTGAGAATCTTTATGAATGCAGGGATGAAATTTGCAAGCCCAGTCCCTCTACTGACCAAAGAGAGAGAGAGAGAAAGAGGGAGAGAGAGAGACAGAGCCACTGTTTTCAAAAACATCACAGACAATCCCAGTGAGCTCACAGTGTGTGTTTATGTGTGTGTTTATGTGTGGATCATATGTGATAACTTGTGAGGGTGCTCCAAGGTGTAAGCATACAGTACTTTATTATGTATAAATGTGTTTGAGTCTGAGAYTGTGTGTGCGTGTGTGTTCCCTGAGAGTCAGTGGAAAAAGCTAACCTGATTTTTGGTGTTGTGTGTGTGTCCTGTTTGTTTTTCATCCCTAGGCAACACTCCTATTTCCTGGTTGTCTGATAGTCAGACTTACGCACTTGCTCCCTCTCTCTCTCTCGCTCTGTCTCTCTCTCGCTCTGTCTGTCTCTCTCTCTGTATGTCTCTCTCTCTGTCTCCCTCTCTCTCTTAATTCAATTCAATTTCAATTCAACTCAATTTCAATTTAAGGGCTTTATTGGCATGGTAAAGATTTGTTAAGATTGCCAAAGCAAGTGAAGTAGATAATGAACAAAAGTGAAATAAACTAAATTAACAGTAAACATTACACCCACAAAAGTTCCAAAAGAATAAAGACATTTCAAATGTCATATTATGTGCAAATAGTTAAAGTACAAAAGGGAAAATAAATCAACATAAATATGGGTTGTATTTACAGTGGTGTTTGTTTTTGAATACTTTGTGGATCTGTGTAATCTGAGGGAAGTATGTGTCTTTAATAGGGTCATACATTTGGCAGGAGTTTAGGAAGTGCAGCTCAGTTTCCACCTAATTTTGTGGGCAGTGTGCACATAGCCCGTCTTCTCTTGAGAGCCAGGTCTGCCTACGGCGGCCTATCTCAATAGCAAGGCTATGCTCACTGAGTCTGTACATAGTCAAAGCTTTCCTTAAGTTTGGGTCAGTCACAGTGGTCAGGTATTCTGCCACTGTGTACTCTCTGTTTAGGGCCAAATAACATTCTAGTTTGCTCTGTTTTTTTGTTAATTCTTTCCAATGTGTCAAGTAATTATCTTTTTGTTTTCTCATGATTTGGTTGGGTCTAATTGCGTTGCTGTCCTGGGACTCTGTGGGGTCTGTTTGTGTTTGTGAACAGAGCCCCAGGACCAGCTTGCTTAGGGGACTCTTTTCCAGGTTCATCTCTCTGTAGGGGATGGCTTTGTTATGGAAGGTTTGAGAATCGCTTCCTTTTAGGTTGTAGAATTTATCGGCTCTTTTCTGGATTTTGATCATTAGCAGGTATCGGCCTAATTCTCTCTCGCTCTCGCTCAATTCAAAGGGCTCTATTGGCATAGGAAACATGCTTACATTGCCAAAGCAAGTGGAATAGATAATAAACAAAAGTGAAATAAACAATCAGAAATGAACAGTAGACATTCAAAACAAGACAGACATTCAAAATCTCTCTCTCTCTCTCTCTCTCTCTCCCTTTGTCTTTGTTTCCTCTCCCTCGTCCCCTTTTTCCCCCACCCTCTCGCTGATTCTCTCCTTCTTTCTGTCCCTCGCTCTGTTCATCTCTACCTCTCCACTTCTCCCTCGTCCCCCTCCGGGCGCCGGGGGACATTTGAACCACAGCGGTAGCAGGAAGAGGACGACGGCGTGACTTCGTGAACAAAACAGCGGGTAACACTAATGAGCTGGAACGACGAGCGTCGGTAGCCGTCTCGGGCCAAAGGGACACAGTCTATGGCACAGCGATAGGTACCCGGTGAAGAAGACGGTCTCCACGGTAGTTCAGGGACTGACAATCGTTATTACTGTGCTGAAAGGAACGATTCACCCATTTGGGAATGTTCTACTGTTTCTGTGCATCTCCGAGCAATGTTGTATCGATTCCCGGGGTATATTTCCCGTTTTTCTTCTTCTTCACGTGTATCTAAGCTATTGCCGTTGAAGCAGGCAGAATTGTGTCCCGGTATAATGTAGTATTGAAATAAAGCCTCTCATTACACAGGAAGTTAATAAGAATGTGGTTTTCAGATCGCGGAAAACGATGTCAGATTTCAATACTGGCCGGTGTTATAACGCGGGAGGTCGCCTTCTCTCAATAGTCCTACCTCGAGAAATGTTGCAGTTTCTTCTATTTGTTCAGCCTCTTCGGTCCAGGGTYCATTGCATATTGCCATTTGCAAATGTCAGAAAGACTCTGCGAGGCACATCGATCTGCAGGTTGAACACGGTGAGATTGTAGACTCCTAAATTGATAGGGCAGTTTGTTTAGGCGATTTAGTCACTTCACATGCTGATTTTGACTTGGACATTGTTGTGTGTAGTTATGTTTGCCATCCAGCCCATAGAGAGAGCATTGCATTGTTGGTTTTTATAGTTGACTCGAGCTGCTACAGACTTCCACACCGGTTTTACGTTGCTACCAACCTTATAACGGCAACATGAAATATTAGTTCACCAAAAATATGCTTTACAGTGTTATTTAACACTGTAAACTATAGGGATTTGTGGTTTTGGGTGGATTTCTCCTTTAATGGGGTACTATTTGGGAGTTGTTGTGAAATCAGTAGAACAAAATCTCATATTTCTCTCCCTTTCTCTCTCTGTGGATCTGAGGTGCTACTCTGGAGAAAAGGGTCAGACTTGCACCCCCTTCACACACACGCGCACACACACACACACACACACACACACACACACACACACACACCTGCACCAAAGTCCCCTGTTCGCAGTCTCACCGGTTTCCCTCTTTCATACCAACTAAAAGAGAGCAGCTGGTTCTCTCAAGCACATCTCAAGGCCATCCTCAATCCTCAATCTCTTTCCCGTTCCCTCCCTCCTCTCCTCCCCCGTGATCCCCCTCTCCCATCTCTCTTGGGGTGTGACCATATGGCACAGCATTGGAGATCAGCAGAAATTCATCCCCCCCTTTTTCATCCCTTCTTCCATGCGAAAATGGCTGTTTATCGTCGACGCGCACACGCGCGCACACACACACACGCACACACACAAACACCATTTGTAAAGGGAAAGGTATTTCTGAGAGGGTACAGGTACATACAGTAGGCTATGTGACGAAGAGGCTCATAACAACAGAGAGGATACCGACAGAGAGATTCCTTTTAAGCAACTGAAAAGGGTGAAGTGTGCGCGCGCGCGCTACTCTAGGGTTACATTCCTTCTTGCTCTCCTAACACAGTTACATCAGTCATCTCATCGTTACGTACTGTCGGTCTGATGAAAGAAAAGTCTCCCTATCTTTTCTTCCCCCTCTTTCCTTTCAACTTCTTGTTGTTGTTTTAAGGTTAACGGAACTTTGACGTGGGAAACCAGCCCTTCTTTTCCCCGACAGTCGTGCCGCGCTCGCCCGGGTGGGCTTGGTTCAGACGCTCACGTTACAATCCCAAGTGGCACCCTACTCCCTACACAGTGCACTGTTCCTTCAGCCAGAGCCGGTGCTCTACACAGGGAACAGGGTGCCCTTTTGGGGACGCGGCCGCTGACCGAGAAACCGTTGGCAACGAGCTGGACGACGCACTAGATCTGAAGGAGCTCACACAAACCCCATTCCTTTGGCGGAGGACTATCGCCATACAGCAGTAGACTTCAAAGTGCTCGGGACTCATTTGGCCGTGGATCAGTCGCAATTGAAGTGAACAAGAGAGACGC
>NC_036840.1:20131867-20139367 GCF_002910315.2 Salvelinus sp. IW2-2015 | reverse complement strand
TCTAAGCCCCGAGACTATGTACCTCCTCTATTTCCTATATGTATTAAACAAAAGCGCACACACACAATGTATCTGTGTCAATGTGTTATTATAAAATCAAGCCATCAATCTGATCTGGTGCATAAATCGTTTTTCCCTCTCTAATCCACACAATTGTTTAACATCGCAGTTAAATCCATATGACACACACAGAGAGAGAGAGAGAATTGAATTGAGAGAGAGACACACATTATCATTAATATGCTATAGTTGACCTATAGCGTAATAGCTAAATAGCCTCTCCTACACCGACGCAACGGCCTGACCCAGCTCTAGATCCGCTCTTTGTTACAGAGGGGTAGCCCGCTGACTGCACGGCCGATTCAGAAGCCACATAAATGGGCTTTAATTCCTACAAGGAGACTGCATGCTGGTGCTCGGGAGAGAGAGGCGGGGGTTTGGGTTGACTTTCACGGAGAGAGAGAGAGAGAGAGAGAGAGAGAGAGAGAGAGAGAGAGAGAGAGAGAGAGAGAGAGAGAGAGAGACTGGAGCCTAGTATAGTGGCTCCGCTCACTGCTCAGTGTGTTCAGCCAAGCATGAGAACACAAAGGTTTTTTACTTGCTATCAAAAAGGGGAAGAAGCCTTTTGAGAGGAGCTGGAACTGAGCAACGAGAGCATTCAGTCCCTCAGCCACTCTCCGTCTAGAGTGGTGGTAGTAGTAGCCTAGTACTGTAGCCAATAATATCTCCAGTATCATATGTTGATATACACCGCTACGAGTACCATTGCAAGTTGCCAGCACTTCTCGCTCTCTCCGCACACGCTCTTCCCTGGAAATGTATTTTGTTGCAATTTTGARGCACGCCCGAGAAACCACAACATCCGATCGTAAAGTAATCTAGTCACGGAACTTTACCGYAATTATGAACACACAGAGTGACTGGTGTTCGTGAGAGAGACACACACATACCTAATATTTACTGAAGGCTAATGTTCAGGATTTTCCTATAGCCTCTGAAGCCCCACCAATAGCTGTTTAATCTACGTGGTCACTACGATATCTATCAATCCTGCTCTCTAACTAAATGTTGGCTATTGATTTGATTTCCCGGTCGAGGCGCATATTCAGTATGACACAAAACACACACAGGGATAGAGAGAGGAAATCAGTCTCTTTAACTTATAAAATGCAATCACTGAAGAGCCTAAACACATAATGAAATAGCGAGATAAGGACACACACAGACAGACACACACACACTGTAGTCTCACRACAATAAAGGAATTTAGCCATCAAGTGTAGTATCCCATCCATATCCCTAACCATTTTGTCTCACTCAAGCACACTGGCAGCACATTACACACACATAAACTCTCGTGCCTCTCACACCCTCGACCCAGCTTCAAATGAGCGCTAGTGATCATTAGAACGATAGAATGAAAAGGTAGTTAACTTACTATGGGCTCCATGCGAGGTGTGTCGACTAGCCGCGGAGACACCAATAGCATCTTGGAGATAAAGTGGAAGGCGGCGACGCACCCGTTAAATCCACTTTGCTGTCCGGTCTATTAGTCCCCTCACTACAAAAAATATATATAAAAACCAACAAGGTCGTTAAAAAAAACAGAAAGGTATAAAAACAACCTTTGAGGAAAAATAACGAAGTCTCTTCACAGTCGTCTTTGTCTGATAAATTGGTGTCGAGTACTGAAGACAACCGTTATGAATTTATAGGGCTACTACAGCCAAAATAGATCTAATTGTATATTCCCTTCAAGTAGAAGACTAGTTCATCCTTTCTATTGCAGTATTCGTCGTAATGATACAACGTCTAGTATCAATCTAGTCTCGGGTCATGCACTTACTCGCCAGAGCTGCTGGCATTCCTGGCTGGGGGGGGGGGGGGGGGGGGGGGGGTTAGCTCGGTGATAGGTTGATAAGAAGCCAACGTCAAAGAGAGGAGGAGACGAGTTGTTCCATTCGCCTCTCGGCACTTAAAGGGGACATTCCACTTACTGGGATCGTCTGAGAGGGCAATCGTGGGCGCGCGGCGCGGCGCGCGCGTGTGTGTGGTGTGTGTGTGTGTGTGTGTGTGTGAGTCCGTGTGTGTGTTGTGTTGGTGGTGTGTGTGTGTGTGTTGTGTGTGTGTGTGTGTGTGTGTGTGTGGGTGTGTGTGTGTGTGTGTGTTGTGCCCCTAGGGAAGGTTTCTCAGATGAGCGATAAAGAGAGTGACACAAATATCTGCAACACAAAGAGGCTGAGGGAAACCAGTGGTCATGGTGTTAAACAGTCTGCTGAACACACACACATTAGGTTACGATGATTGTGATTATACTCATTTAGTTATCGGTTTATTACATGTTATAATACAACATGATTAGCTATGTAATATAGTTGTAATACACCACTATTATATATGTGAAATGCTTTATAGTCCACTACTGTCAGCTTCATTATACTGTTAAAATATCTTTGTAATACCGTTTTAATAACAAATATCAATGAGTACATTTAAAAAAATATATAATATTTTCACTACAATTATTTCCTCACACTAAACCAGTTTTTTAAATATGCGTACAAGATTACTTGTATATGCATTTAAGATATAAAAAACATACAATACCCATGTGTGGTTGATAGATGTGGGGTAAGCTGATCCTAGATCTGTTCCTTTTGGTAATTGCCATGTTACACACGTATAGACTCTATTCACTGATGTGCAGTCAGTCAGTTATTATATTGATTTCATAAGAATATAACCATGTGCAGATTACAGATGTCAAGTAAAATGATCCTAGATCTGTACCTACGGGGGTAACATCTACCCTACCTTACTAATTGCCATGTTCCACACGTTCCTATGTGCAGCCAGTCAATCAGTTGACCTTGAGAGAAGGACCTTACAGTGTCAGCTTTTAACCAGGGTCAATGGAGACGTGTGTGGGTCTGTGTGTGTGCATGTGTGCATGTGTGTGTGCATGTGTGTGTGCATAATGACTCCAACCTAAGTGTATGTAAACTTCCGACTTCAACTGTTTATATATATATATATATATATATATACAGTATGTCACGTTCCTGACCTGTTTTCTGTTAGTTTTGTATGTGTTAGTTGGTCAGGACGTGAGTTTGGGTGGGCAGTCTATGTTTTCTGTTTCTATGTTGGTTTAAAGGGTGACCTAATATGGCTCTCAATTAGAGGCAGGTGTTTTTTCAGTTCCTCTGATTGAGAGTCATATTAAGGTAGGTGTTTTCACACTGTTTGTTTGTGGGTGGTTGTCTTCCGTGTCTGTGTCTGTGTCTGTGTCTGTGTCTGTGTCTGTGTCTGTGTCTGTGTCTGTGTCTGTGTCTGTGTCTGTGTCTGTGTCTGTGCACCACACGGGACTGTTTTCGGTTTGTTAGTTTTATGTAGTCTGTTCCTGTTCATGCGTTCTTCACGTTATATGTAAGTTCGTGTTCAGGTCTGTCTGCATCGTTTATTTGTTTTTGTTAGTTTATTCAAGTATAGTTTGTTTTTCGTCGTGTTCTAATAAATCATTATGTATTCACAACCCGCTGCGCCTTGGTCGAATCACTACTCCTCCTCTTCGTATGAAGAGAGAGAGGAACACCGTTACACAGTACCAGTCAAAAGTTTGGACACACCTACTCATTCCAGGACTTTTATCTACATTGTAGAATAATTATTATAACTATTTTCTACATTGTAGAATAACAGTGAAGACATCAAAACGATGAAATGACACATATGGAATCATGTAGTAACTAAAAAAGTGTTAAACAAATTGAAATATATTGTATATTTGAGATTATTCAAAGTATCCACCCTTTGCCTTGATAACAGCTTTGCACAATCTTGGCATTCTCTCAACCAGCTTCATGAGGTAGTCACCTGGAGTGCATTTCAATTAACAGTTGTGCCTTGTTAAAAGTTCATTTGTGGAATTTCTTTCCTTCTTAATGCGTTTGAGCCAATCAGTTGACAAGGTAGGGGTGGTACACAGAAGATAGCCTTATTTGGTAAAAGACCAAGTCCATATTATGGCAAGAACAGCTCAAATAAGAAAAGCGAAACGACAGTCCATCATTACTTTAAGTCATGAAGATCAGTCAATCCGGAACATTTCAAGAACTTTGAAAGTGCAGTCGCAAAACCATCAAGCGCTATGATGAAACTAGCTCTCATGAGGACCGCCACAGGAAAGGAAGACCCAGAGTTACCTCTGCTGCAGAGGGTAAGTTCATTAGAGTTACCAGCCTCAAAAATTGCTGCCCAAATAAATGCTTCACATAGTCCAAGTAACAGACACATTTCAACATCAACTGTTCAGAGGAGACTGCGTAAATCAGGCATTCATGGTTGAATTGCTGCAAAGAAACCACTACTAAAGGACACCAATAATAAGAAGAGACTTGCTTGGGCAAGAAACACAAGCAATGGACATTAGACCGGTGGAAATCTGTCCTTTAGTATGGTCTGATGGGTCCAAATTTGAGATTTTTGGTTTCAACCGCCATTATCTTTGTGAGACGTAGAGTAGGTGAACGGATGATCTCCGCATGTGTGGTTCCCACCGGGAAGCATGAAGGAGGAGGTGTGATGGCATGGGGTTGCTTTGCTGGTGACACTGATTTATTTAGAATTCAAGGCACACCAACATGGCTACCACAGCATTCTACAGCGATACACTATCCCATCTGTTTTGCGTTTAGTTTGACTATCATTTGTATAGCCTCATAACATGGTTAAAACAATAATGTTGATATCATGGATGATCAGTCCTTGCATCCATAGCTCTGTCTATTAATCTGAGAGTGGTTACATTTCTCCAGGCCCATCCCTCAGCTTTTTACCCAAACCATTTTGTTGTTGTTTCATCTGTGGATTTGCTGCATATTCTCAAGATATGAAAGTGTCACCAACAAGAAGGTAAACAATAGGCCTATAGCAAATGCAGCATATGGAATTCATTTTTCACATGTAAATAGCACTTTTCAGTAGTGCTCAAAGCATGCCATTCCATGAGCGCAGCATTTATTGTTCATGATCCCATGACAACAAAATCATAAACAACGGAGTAGGGCTGGCTAATAAGTTCTTCGTTTTGAGGTTATGCTCAGGTAAAACAATTTGAGTAGTGCTCTGACCTAAGACACAGTAATCCTCTAGTTTTTCAGAAGTATCTGTAATCTGATTACAATATTTTTGCTGGTAATGTAACAGATTACAGTTACCGGTTTTTGTAATCCCTTACATGTCATGGAAGCTAGGGTTCAACGCAGACATATGGTCAAAACGAAGCTGTAGACATTCAACCAGCTGTATGGGGTCATAGGTTAGAGGTTAAGAAGGGGGTCCTGGTGTGTTTTTATGAGTGGCCAACCCCTGGTAGGTTTGGGTTGAAATAAGACTGGATGTGTCCTAAATAGTGCACTACTTTTGACCAGAGCCTTTGGGGAATAGGGTGCCAGTCATGACGCTGTTAGGGTTGAAATAACACGACCAGTAATGGAGGGGTAATGGGCGGATTATATTTAAACACCTGCTTTGAGAATAATATGAGTAAAAAGGGAGGAGGAGGAGTGAAAGGGAGGAGGAGGGAAAGGGAGGAGGTGTGATTGGGAGGAGGAGGAGGGAAAGGGAGGAGGAGGAGGAGGGTAAGGGAGGAGGAGGAGGGTAAGGGAGGATGTGTGGGGACTGGGGAGATAGAGGATGAAGGGAGGAGGGAGAGAAAGGATGGAAGGAGAAGGTGAGGGAGATACAGCAAGAGATGGAAAGAGAGAGAGGCAATAGAGAGTGAGCAAGATAGAGAGAGAGAGAGAAGGGTGGAAGGAGGTATGGAGTGAGGAGAAAGGAGGATGAGTACTCCCTGGAGAGGGATCCAGGTGGAACAGCAGTGGGTCTGGCACAGTTACAGCAACCCCACGGGACAACTGCGTGTGTGTGTGTGTGTGTGTGTGTGTGTGTGTGTGTGTGTGTGTGTGTGTGTGTGTGTGTGTGTGTGTGTGTGTGTTGTGTGTGTGTGTGTGTGTGCGTGTGTGTTGTGCGTGTGCGTTGGCGTGTGCGTGTGCGTGTGCGTGTGGCGTGTGCGTGTGCGTGTGCTCGTGTGCGTGCGTGTGCGTGTGCGTGTGCGTGATGTGATGGGGAGGGCATGTGGAGCGAGCCAGCGGCATCATCAAGGAGCTCCACTGAAACAGAGAAACGAGAAAATGAGAGCAAGTGAGTGAACAAGAAAGAAAGAGAGTGAAGAAAAAAAAGTGAGAGAGGGATAAGTTCTCCTTCTGTTAGTTGGCACTCCGACTCTGAAGTCTGATCCAAGTCACAGACAAACACCCCTCAGCATTGTACAGTATAGGCTACTTACCAACTCCAACACTGAGGAGTACAGTATAGGCTACCTTACCCACGCTCCATACACTGAGGAGTACAGTATAGGCTACCTTACCCAACCTCCATACACTGAGGAGTACAAGTATCGGCGATATATGGTTGCGCTACTTACCAACCTCTCATACACTGAGGAGTACAGTATAGGCTAGCTTACCTCAACCTCCATACCACTGGAGGAGTACAGTATAGGCTACCTTACCAACCTCCATACACTGAGGAGTACAGTATAGGCTACCTTACCCAACCTCCATACACTGAGGAGTACAGTATAGGCCTACTTACCCAACACTCCATACACTGAGGAGTACAGTATAGGCTACCTTAAACTCATACGACTGAGGAGTACAGTATAGGCTACCTTACCCAACCTCCATACACTGAGGAGTAACAGTATAGGCCACTTACACCCAACCTCCATACACTGAGGAGTACAGTATAGGCTACTTACCCAACCTCCATACCACTGAGGAGTACAGTATAGGCTACCTTACTCAACCTCCATACACTGAGGAGTACAGTATAGGCTACCTTACTCAACCTCCATACACTGAGGAGTACAGTATAGGCTACCTTACTCAACCTCCATACACTGAGGAGTACAGTATAGGCTACCTTACCACCTCATAACCTGAGGAGTACAGTATAGGCTACCTTACCATACCTCCATACACTGAGGAGTACAGTATAGGCTACCTTACCCAACCTCCATACACTGAGGAGTAAGTATAGGCTACCTTACCAACCTCCATACACTGAGGCGAACAGTATAGGCTACCTTACCCAACCTCCATACACTGAGGAGTACAGTTATAGCTACAGCTTACCAACTCATACACTGAGGAGTACAGTATAGGCTACTTACTCAACCTCCAATACACTGAGGAGTTATCAGTGATAGGCTACCTTACTCAACCTCCATACACCTATGAAGGATACAGTATAGGCTACCTTACCCAACCTCATACACTGAGGAGTACAGTAATAGGCTACCTACCAAACCTCCCATACACTGAGGGTACAGTATAGGCTACCTTACTCAACCTCCATACAACTGAGGAGTTGACACGTATAGTTCATTATACTCAACTCCATACACTGAGTGAGTAATAGATAGGCTACCTACTC
>NC_036840.1:20127926-20131842 GCF_002910315.2 Salvelinus sp. IW2-2015 | reverse complement strand
AGTACAGTATAGGCTACCTAACCCAACCTCCATACACTGAGGAGTACAGTATAGGCTACCTTACCCAACCTCCATACACTGAGGAGTACAGTATAGGCTACCTTACCCAACCTCCATACACTGAGAGTACAGTATAGGCTACCTTACCCAACCTCCATACACTGAGGAGTACAGTATAGGCTACCTTACTCAACCTCCATACACTGAGGAGTACAGTATAGGCTCTCTTACCCAACTCCCATACACTGAGGAGTACAGTATAGGCTACCTTATCCCAACCTCCATACACTGAGGAGTACAGTATAGGCTACCTTACCCAACCTCCATACACTGAGGAGTACAGTATAGCGTACCTTACTCAACCTCCATACACTGAGGAGTACAGTATAGGCTTACCTTACTCAACCTCCATACCTGAACGAGTGAGGAAGGAGGGTGAGGAAAAGGAGGGATGAGAAAGGAGCGTTACCGGATGACGAGCAGGGTAAAGGGTTGGGAGAGGTACAGGGTGTTAGCAGCAGAACAACTTCGACGTTGACGTTTGGCAAACACGGATGAACGTCTAATTCTGAGGCCGAGACTGCGAAAGCTGTTAGGTAAGGAGTGGCTCGAGACGAGTGTGTGTGTGGTGTGGTGTGTCGCTCACATGCATGCGCTGCACTTGTGTGTGTCTGGTGTCTCCTTTGTGTGGTGTGTGTGCGTGCATGCTCGTTTGTATGTGTCGTTTGCTGGGCACTCTGCGGTAGCACTCCTGGCAGCTATACAAAGACAGCTCTCAGTATGCCCAGGATAGGGGGGGGGGGGTAGAAGAGTTAGGGAGCACCCAAATGGCAACCGATTCCCTACACAGTGCACTATTTTTGACCAGAGCCCATGGCCCCTGGGTCAAAAGTAGTGCGCTATATAACGAATAGGTGCCATTTGGGACAGAGCTGTAAGCCGGGACGGGACGGGGGGACGGCGGACGGGGGACGGGGGGGGTAGTAGAGGGGGGAAATGCCAGCCCAAACGCACTGATCAACCCTCTGCACCTGGAGCCTCAATGGGTTAGGTTACACTGAGTCCTCTCTCTCTCTCTCCTCCCTCTCTCTTTCAGTGTCTAATGATCTCTCTCTCTCGTTCAATCTCTCTTTCTCTCTCGTTCTCTTTCAGTGTCTTCCTACCCTCTGTTTCTCCGTTTTTTTTAATGATCCCTCACCCTTTCCTCTCTCTCTTTCTCTCACCCCCTCTCTTTCAGTGTCTAATGACCACGCTCTTTTCTCTGTCTCTCTCCCTCTCTCTCCCTCCCTCCACCCGTGCTCTCTGTCCCTCTCTCCCCCTTAATCTCTCTCTCTTGAATCGTGTGTCTATAAACACACTTGCTCATACTCAATCCACCACTTACTATACATGTGTATACACTGCATAAGCTAACATTGACACACTGTGCTATTGAACTCTATCTGTGATATTTTCCTTGTCTAGATGACATAATTGTTTGTTTCCGAGAGCTCTTTTACTTGCCTACTACCACTAAACTCTTGCGTGTCGTGGCTTGTAGCAATAAGAGAGAGGAGATGCTGAAGGTATTTGCCTTCATATCTTTTGAGTCCGTTGGCATCATAATAAGGGCAGAAAAGTGAGGAAAAAACAAGAGCGTGTCCGTGGTGCCGCGGGTCAGCTGGGAGTTCATCCCGGAATCCCGCCCACAATTGCTAATAACCAATCCGCAACTGTCCGACTATATGTGTGGAAAAGTGAAAAACTGAGGCCTGCGCCCGACCCGAACCTGCTAATATAGAAAATGCGCTGTAGGCTACAGTCAGAGATGGCGGGACGTTTTTACGACAGGGGTAGAGGATTTTTCATTTGCATGGTTTAGATATGTTTCTGCTTATAATTTCCGACATATTGGTAATGTAGGCTAGTTGTTATTATGCGTTGCACTAGGAGACTAAATGAACCCGTGCTCGCCGGAATAATGTCATTAATCGATAGAACGAATGTGGGACCAAAGGTGGGGAAAGATGAACGTTATGCCAATACTTTGCGACGTCGCGTCACTATTGACCAATCAAAAGCCCACTATCATTTCCAGCCCCTATTGGATTGGCTTTGATACCTAGCGCTACCTCGTCTGCATGCTCACTTGCTAGCACCAACATGAGGGCGAAGAAAGCGTGGCTATCAGAATGTAGGTGCTAAAAGGATCTCGGCCATTAAGCATTTTTTAAGGTATTGTTTTCTCGTTATTCAACCCACCACCCGTACGCCCTTGATCCAAACAATATTTATTTACCCTAAACCCGCCGCGGGGACTGCGGGTTATGAGTCAACCCGCACTTCACTAGTCTGTACTGTGTGTGTGTGTGTGTGGGCCGTTGCCCAGTAGTGTGTTCAGACACTCCCTGCTACTCCTCCACACACACACACACACACACACACACACACACACACACACACCTGTCTCTTATACACATCTAGATGTGTATAAGAGACAGGTCTGGCTCCAGTTGCCCAATAAATGACCTAGACAGACACTGGTGTGTGTAAGAGAGAGAAAGAGAGAAATATGATATAGATGTATAGACAAGCAAGAGAAAGAGGGTGGAGGAAAAAGGAAGGGCAAGAAACAGAGACGGAGTGAAAGAGAAAGACAGACAGAGCGATAGAGAGCGAGAGAGCAAGAGAGAGTGAGAGAGAGAGAGAGAGACAGTGAGAAAGATGGAATGTTTGGGTGTCTTTAAAAATATGTTGATCCTCTCAAATCATGCCGAGTATTTGAAAGACGGGAGGTCAGACATAAGGGTGTGTGTATGCGTGCGTGTTTGTGGTTAGGAGAGAGGGTGCGACCACAGCTACACCACAGGCGTCATAACATCACTGCAACGCAAGATTTGTCAAGAAATTCTTAGTGCCAGACAGAGAGACAGAAGGAAAGAGAGAGAGAGAGAGAGAGAAAGAAGGGAGGCGAGAGATAGAGGGAGCGATAGGTAGAGGGAGGAAGAGAGAGAAAGAGAGAGAGATTATCTACTTCACTTGCTTTGGCAATGTTAACATGTGTTTCCCATGCCAATAAAGCCTTTGAATTGAATTGAATGGAATTGAGAGAGAGAGGAGGGGGGCGAAAGGGAGGTAAACAACAGAGAAATTCTGAACGTTGAAAATTATTACATTTCTGTATTGGATATACAGTATATATACAGTACCAGTCAAAAGTTTGGACACACCTACTCATTCAATGATTTTTCTTTATTCTTACTATTTTCTACATTGTAGAATAATAGTGAAGACATCAAAACGATAAAATAACACATAAGGAATCACGTAGTAACCAAAATTGTGTTAAACAAATCAAAATATATTTTATGTTTGAGATTCTTCAAAGTAGCCACCCTTTGCCTTGATGACAGCTTTGCACACTCTCGCATTCTCTCATCCAACTTCACCTGGAATGCTTTTCCAACAGTTTTGAAGGAGTTCCCACATACAGTATGCTGAGCACTTGTTGGCTGCCTTTCCTTCACTCTGCGGTTCGACTCATCCCAAACCATCTCAAGTGGGTTGAGGCCAGGTGATTGTGGAGGGCAGGTAGTAGTGGTTTCTTTGCAGCAATTCAACCATGAAGGCCTGATTAACTTCTTTGGGGTAGGGTGTTATTTTCAAGTCTGGATGAAAAGTGTGCCCAGAGTAAACTGCCTGCTACTCAGGCCCAGATACTAGGATATGCATATCATTAGTAGATTTGGATAGAGAACACTCTGAAGTTTCTAAAACTGTTTGAATGATGTCTGTGAGTATAACAGAACTCATATGCCAGGCAAAAACCTGAGACAAAATCCACCAGGAAGTGGGAAATCTGAGGTTTGTAGTTTTTCAACTCTTTGCTTATCCAAGATACAGTGGAAATGGGGTCATATTGCACTTCCTACGGCTT
>NC_036840.1:20035751-20127901 GCF_002910315.2 Salvelinus sp. IW2-2015 | reverse complement strand
GCTACTCGTCACACGCATCCTCTGGTCCGTGCTCGTCCGCCTCTTGTCTCGCTCGTCCGCTCTCGTCTCGCTCGCACTCTCTGTCTCGCTCGTCGCTATCAGGTTCTCGCATCGCACATCTCTGTCTCGCCGTCGCTCCCTCTGTCTGCGCTCCGAGTCGCTCTCGTCTCGCTCGGACACTCCTCTGTCTCGCTCGTCGCTCTTCTGTCTTCAGCTTCGTCGCTCTCAGGTCTTCTCTCGCTACGTCGACTCTCTGATCTCGCTCGGTCGCTATCTCCGTCCTCCAGCTCGCACTCTCTGTCTCGCTCGTCGCTTTCGCTCGGTCTTTTCGCTCGCACTCTCTGTCCTCGCTCCGTCCACTCTCATGTCTCGCTCGATCGCCTGCGCTACTGTCTCCGCCTCGTCGCTTCTCTGTCTCGCCGTCGTCGCTCCTCTGTGTTCGCTCGCACTCATTCGTGTCTCGCCTCTTGATCGCTCTCTCTGGTCCTCGCTCGTCGCTTCTTATTGGTCTCGCTCGTTCGCTCGTCTGTTCCGCTCGGTCGCTCTCTGTCTGCTCGCACTCTCGCTGCGTCGCTCGCACTCTCTGTCTCGCTCGCACTCTCTGTCTCGCTCCCGTCCGCTCTCTGTGTCTGCGCTCGTCGCTCTCGGTCCTGCCTTCCGCGCTCTCTGTTCCGCTCGCGGGACCATCTCTGTCTCCCGCTCGCTACTCTCGTGGTCTTCGCATCGTCGCTCCTGTCTCGGCTCGTCGCTCTCAGAGGTCTCGTGTTCCGCGCTGCACTGCTGTATCGTCGCCGTCCTTCTCTGTCTCGGCCTCCCGCTCTCTCTGTTTCGCGCTCTCATCTGTCCGGGGTCGCTGCGCTCCTCTGTTTGTCGCTCGCGCTTCTGTCTCCGCGTCGCCGGCGCTCTCTGTCTCGCTCGCGGCTCTCTGTTCGCTATGCGTCTTCTGTCTCGCTCTCGCGCTGCCTCTGTCTCGCCTCTACGTTCTCATCGTCTGCTCTCGCATCGTTCTCTGTCTCGCTTCCGGCGTCTCTGTCCCCATCGCGTCTGCGCTCGCATAGGGGGCTCGTCTGTCATCGCTCGCGCGCTGTCTGTAGCTCGCGTCTCTTGTCTCGGGGCTCATGTCTGGCCGCTCTCTGTCGTCTCGCTCCCCGGCGCTCTCTGTTCGCGTCCGCTCTCTTCGTCTCGCTCTCTATCCGGGCGGCGTTCTGGGTCTCGCTCTTCTTCTTCTTTGTCTCGCTTTCTACATCGTTCTCCCTGTCCTCGCTCTCCGGCTCCAGCCATCGTTCTCTGTCTGCTCGCTCATTCTCTGTCATCGCTTCTTCTCTTTCCTCACCACACACACAGCACACAATCTCATAACAACACTGATCACCACCACACACACACACACACACACACACACACACAGCAGCAAGACACACACACAACATACACGAAACTACACACATACACATCACACCACACGGCCCTAAAACACCTTCTCTCCCCTGCGGGAATCAGGCTCTAGTGCCCTCACACAGTTTCATCTATAGCGTTAAATCCTCCTGATCGGATCAATTCCCTGGGACCCCACCAGCCACATACAATTGTGCGCCCCCCCTCCCCGTCCCTCCGCCCCCCCCCCAGGGAGTGGTTCAACCCTAGTAGGTAAACTCTAGAGGTTGTTTTCCACACAACTCTGGGCTATTTGCCACTCAGTAGCTTTAATGAGCCCTGTTAGCAGTTCAGGATTTGAGCAATTGTGTGTGTCTGACTATACCTCGGTACCCGCTTGTTTGTTGTATTCCATTGGTTGTTCAAAGGTAAAGCTAAGGTGTGTGAGAAGTAAAGAAGATACGAAGTTATATAGTCAGGTAGGCCTACTATTTGCCTGATTGTTATGCGCTGATATCGTGGGATTGGTTTTGTTATAAGTTGTTATAAAAAGGTATCAAAGCAGATGCACAGAGCAAGATTTTGTCCCAGCAGGCGCTTCCGAGCCTCCCTGCCATCATGGAAGAAGGCTTATTGTATTGTATCGCTGCTGTGTGATTTTCGTTGTCTGCAGTCCATGTACTAGTATTCTGGGATGGTCAGGTCTGGAGACTGAGGGGGGGGGGGGGTTCTGGGTGTTGAAGCAGGCACTTTTCTCTGCCCGCCTCCTCGCTTCCCCTGGCCCTCCTGCCTGTGGCCCTGGCTCCAGGCCGCACCGGCCGTCCGGTCGCAGGCCTGTCCTCCGCCGTTGCTTCCTCCGCTGCCACCAGCTGCGTCCAAATTAACCAAAGAACCTACCTTCACAACTGGTCCACTTATGTGCCAATTCCATATTTTTATTGAGAAAACAAGATTGTTTTTTTCACCGCTCACAAATTTGTATTTTGTTTTGTGGTCCTTCCTGCAACCCTACATAGCCCCCACCTCAGAAACCAGCATGAGTCCCTATTGCATGATGCTCTTTTGTATTAGATGTCTTTATAGTTTCTCTTTTTATAGTTCCTCTTTTTATAGATCTCTTTTCAATAGATCATCTATTTTTGTAGTAGATCGCTTTTTATAGATCCTCTTTGTCATAGTTCTCTTTTCATAGTTCTCTTTGTTAATAGAATCTCCTTTTTATAGATCGTCGTTTTTTAATCAGTTCTCTATTTAATATATCTGATTTTTATTGTTCTGGCTGCTTTTTCATTACTCACTCTGTTCAGTGATGCTTGTTCGACTGACGGACTGGGACTGAACTTAAGTAATCAAGTTTCTTTCCCTGGAACAGAAGATTGAAGTCTTGGGGCATGATAGCCCCAATCTCGAAGATCAACATTTCTGATGAACTATGACAGGACTGCGAGAGGAGGCTGTTGATGGCTCAGAGGAAACAGACCAGGTCACGAGTGCATCAGAGAGGGGCAGTCTGTGGGGAATGACATACTGTAAAGTTTTGTGATGTTTTCGTAAGGTATTGAACAGGTGCTAACTTGCCGATCATGTCAATGACTATAAGATGGCCAACACTACGGGACCATATGATGTCTTGGTTTGATCTTTCGGTGGCTGTCTGGGGGGTGGGGATAGAGGTAATGGTTTGTTTGATTCTTGGTGCGCTGTCTGGGGTGGAATAAGGTATGGTTTGTTTGAGTCTTGGTGCTGTCTGGGTGGGATAAAGGTATGGGTTTGTTATCTTGGATTGGCTGTCTGGGTGGTGGTAATAGAGGTATGGTTTCAATCTTAGGAAGTTAGCTATACCTATTGCGAATACATGTTGAATGTAGCTACCAATACAAGGTGAGCAGTAGCGATGTTCAGTTTCTTGAGCATAGAATAACTTAATGTATTTTTATGCAGTTGTCAATATGGCAGGGAAGCGTGGTACTCTTTTTAGGCTAGTGGAACGGTTTACTGTTGTACTAGTTTCACGTGGTTATTCTTCCCATGGAGATGTAAAGACGTCGGTGATCGAGGGTGAGTGTTTATTTCCGTGTGTCGTTTCCCGCTCTAAAGTGGTTTAGGAGCCATTCAGGTGGTATTAATCGTGCTGTATCAGCACCTGCAAGGAAAAGTGGATCTCCTTCCGCCAAACGGTACCGACATTGATAGAATCTGTGAGTAGAGGCACATTAAGTCCCACATTATCTGATCTCTTTCAATATATTCTCAATGGCACTGGGGACATTTTTACATTCGTATCGGGCATAGGTCTATTATGAAATGGAAAAGGAAGTGAAAATAGTCCTGTTAAACATGTATTTGGCTTCAAGTCATGAATAATGGTGTAGTAATTTGTTAAGTGACTTATAACTCCGTCGTGTTGGTCTAAAGTTTGCCAGAGTATTTCTGCCTAAAGCAAGGCACTTATTAGCATATCTCGTTTTTTTTCAAGATGGCTTTTTGAGGAGCTCTTGCCATGCAATTTTTTTCTAATCAAATTGTTTTCACGCTCGCCGTTAATGGTGAAATATTCTCACGTTGCGGCAGTTTTGTTTATTCAAAGCTGAAGCTTCATTTGGATTCAGGTGTTGTTCTTTCGCTGTGTGTTCTGGGAAGGTAGGCAGTTGTATGCTGGTGCTTCAGACACTGGGGGCTCTCAAATAATCTATAACTGCTCACTATCAATCTTCAATAAGTGGTGAAACTGAATCTATTGACTAATGGGGTAGGAGTGTAAAGCACATGTATCATTGAGATTAAATGAAAAGGAGTGGGTATTGGCCATCTTGTTTGGCTTCAGGTACAATATGCTCTGCCTGTTTACTACGATCATGCTAAGGTCAAATTAAAAGAAGCATTCTGTAGAAATAAAGCAGAACATGACAGCGTGGAATAACGCATCATTCTATGAGCTGAACGTGTGTTTTTATTTGTCACCGGGGTGTAATGGGTTATAGACAAGGGACCTCGAGCGTCTGACCTGAAGATGATGGTCTTTGATGAAGGTGATTGCGAGGAGCTGGCCATGGCTATTGGGGGCTTTGAAAGCCCTGTAAATATTGACACTAACCCCTGAGTTACTGTTTAAGTCAAAAGGATAGGCCCATGCTGACCATGCCAGTATGTCAAAGCAGGGCTTTAACTCCATGTGCTACAAGCTCTGTTCTGCGGCCGCGTACGAGCAGGGATCTCATTACCATATGCGTTTCTCTCGTGCATTGAGATTGTAGGTTTATGTGTTCAGATTCTGGGTATCATGGCCAAATGAATGGTTGTTTGTGGATCAAGGTACTAAGGCTAGACTACACTCTGAATCCATGGAAGTTGACCCGTCTTGCCTTTGACCTTCTGGATTAACTGTACCTGCTCACAGGCTTGGACGATTTTTGGTCTGGCTCCATTCCCCTTTTTAAAGGACTAGGGTCACAATGGCAATGATACTAGTTAGTTGAATGCTATTTCTGGGACATGTATGTTGTTATATAGTTATGTGGAGGTAAACTGAAGCCAGACACCAGAGTACTCTAAGACTGTAGGGGCCCTGAATGCCTGCAGTCTGTTTCGATAGTTTTGATGCTGTTCCTGTGGTAGCCAGTGTGTGGCCGTCCTTCAACTCACAGATCAGTTAGTGTCCTCAGATGGACGTCTGTCTCTTCTGTCTGTCTGTTCTCTGTCCTTGTCTGTCTGCTCTGTCATGATCTGTTCTCCTCGGGGTGAGGTTCGTGTCTTGCTCTGTCTCTCTCCTCGTGTCTGTCTCTTCACTGTCTCTGCTGAGCTACTTCGTCTGTCTCTCTCTGTCTCTCTCCTCTATCTGGTCTGTCTGTCTGTTCTGTTCTGCTCTGGGTCTCGTCTGTGCTCTGTGCTCTCTGTCTGTCTCTTCTCTTCTGAGTCGTGAGTGCCCTGGGGGTTGGGGGGGGTCCGCTGGAGGGAGAGGGTTTTTGGGGTGGGTAAGGCGCTGGGCCGGCCGACCAAAAAGCAGCAGCTCTCCTCATACATCCATCCCAGGCAAATGTAACTTACATGATCAGGCTATCGCGGGAAGCGCTCCAGTCAAACAGTAGCTATGGCTGTCAGTTCCAGGGTTTAGTGCTTGGCCGAGCAGGCTTTTGAAAGTATGTTGCGATGGATACAATTCCATTCGCAAATATGGACAAATTGGAGTGAGCATTTGCAAGCTAAATTTAGAGAAGCGTGAGGAATAGTAATATGTGCAAGCGTGCCTGTCGCACATGTCACTGAAGCAGTGACACGCCTTGGCATTAAGCTTAAGGAAAAAGGGGGGGCGGGCTTTTTAAGCAACGATTCCAGAGCCACTTGTCTTTCAGAAAACTTTATTATCTGAAAGCCTTGTTGGAGTGGGGGAGGCTTGTTTAAAAACCGCGATATGTATAAGGACTTGGTTAATCAGGTGCTGGATGTGAGATTTGAGTGATGATGTGAAGGCCGGGGAAGGAAGGGGGACATTGATGATCTCACTCTAATCAAGGACAGGGTCGCAGACATAAAGAGAGTCGTGTATAGAGGGCGATCTCGTCGCAAATCAAATCAAGTGCTTGAGTTGCTCGTATAGGCGTTGTCGTCTTCTCTCTTACATAGTTCTGAGACAACAGTAGTAGTGGAGACTGCAATCGCAACACGTGGAGAGGCTGGCTCACTTAATCAATCAAGTAAACAGACCAACTGCATGCTTCGCTGTGGGATGGTTCTAGGAGTTAGATAATTATACTGCCAGGTCCTCAGCGCTCCACACTCTTCTATCCTTCGTTGTCCTGACATTTCGGGCATCGGACGTGTTTACCGTACGGTATAAATGCACCTGCATCTGCTGCATAAAATCACACTATGATATATTTAGTCAGTTCAATAATTGGGAATCAGAGCGGCGCAGCTTTTTTCCGTCTCTGCCAATGACTATTCTCCTTTAGCTTTGTGCGGGTCTGCTTCTGTGCCTGGAGTAAGAATTCTGTGTTGTGGGAGGGGCTACAGCGACATCTAATGAAAGAATCTTAATTATGATCTCGCTCTGTGCCCAGAGGATAATCGATTCACTTAATTCAGTCTTCACTCCTATTGAGTTTCGCCTCCCATGCCATGAGGCGTTATATTCGTGCCAGGACACGGTCTCCCTTGCGTCATCCATCCTCTTTTGTTCGTGTCAGCGTTTGAAATGCCGCACAGTCCCTTGCCTGAAGGAAGGTCCCCTGAGGTTGCAAGGAGTTACAATAATTTATTTTCCTACTCTTTGGAATGAGTCACTGATTGCGGTCAGGCAGTTTTAAACCAGGTGGCCTCAGGAGCATTCTTAAAAAATTGACAGAAAAGAAATGTTTGGCAAATTTCCATTGAACGTGTTAATAGGATATGTAATGTTTTTGAAATTGGTCCTCTATCTGCTGCTCTCTGTGGTTGACCTGATGCTTCGCCAAACAGGCAGGTTTTTAATAAAAGTGCCCTCAATTAGCTGTAAGAAGGGGAACAGAGTGGATGAAAGCCTAGACTAAACCCGCTGGCTGATTGACGACCAACGCTTTATTCAGCGTCCTCCGGCATCTCCTGAAAAGCCCTCTCACCTGTTTCCCTCCTAGTTGTATTGGGTAGTTTTATGCAGCAGTTCACAGCGCCGAGCAGGCAGAAACACTCCAGCCCCACTCCAGACGCGCCGAGTGGTGTGCTCCGCGTGTGGTGAGAGAAGCATCTTTCAGCGACAGGCCGTGACTTCCTCAAAAAAGAGGAAGTCAGGAGGCATTTGGAAGCAATCAGAAAGGGACGAAGAATTATCAAGCTCGGTCCATGAACAGACCCGACAGGGTCCTAAACAGCAGCTCGAGCAGCTGAGACTGAACTGCATTCCCCAAGTCCAGCAACTGGCACAGACTGGATCATACCAGATAGAAACGACATAGCATTCTCGAATCTCATCACCATCAAGGCCTGTGCCCGTTGCGCGTGGGTGGGTGGTCCAATTCGCCATTTCTCTAACTTCGGGCGCTCTCTCAGAGACTGATTGTACTCATTAACTTAACATTGACAAGGTTCGGGCTGGGATTCTCATATGTGCTTTAGAGAATTGCATAACAGAACAACATCGAACAACCACCATAGAATCTTCTGGCTGGACCACCACACGAGACAACCCACTCTCTTCATCTTTTCTTCCTAACCTACTAATCCCTTTTCTCTCCTTCCTCTCTCTGTATGGCTCCAGGTTTGCCCAATAAATGACCTAAGACAAGGACAGCTGTTGTAAAGAGAGAAAGAGGGAAATTTATGGATATAGGATGTATAAACACCAGAGGAGATTAGAGGGTAAGATAAGAGGGTGAGGGAAAAAGGAAGGGGCAAAGAACAGAGACGGGGACACTGTGAAAGAGAAAGAATTTTGGAAACAGACCCAGAGCGATAGCACAAGAGGACGGAGCACGAGCAAACAAGTTAGATGTGTATAGTAGCACGATGGAGAAGACCAGCGAGATGGAGTTAACAGGGAAAGTGGGCACTAAGTATTTGAGTGAGTGTTAGCTTTTACTTATTGAGAGGAAGTTGATTTGATTAATCTCGTAACTATAATTTATGCCGATGATTTTGTATGAGTAGTAACGGGGGAGGTTTCTAGGACAATTATAAATGGTGTTGTTGTTGAATGTGTGGGACACTTTTTGTGAGGAGTTATTGGTCCTATGAGGAATATAAGAGGTAGCGTCACTTTTACTAGTGCAGTCATACAAATACAAGTGGGCTTCCTGAGGTATACTATTCATGGACAGTGTGTGCAACGCAAAGAATTTGTTCCATAAAGAAATGCACATTAGTAGAACCGAATACACGACAGAGACAGAAGGAAAGAGAGTGAGAGAGAGAGAGCGCACACAAGTGAAGGGAGCGAGAGATCATGCGAGCGGACCGAGTAGGTAGAGGAGGAAGACGACAGCACACGACGTAGGAGACGATTAATCGATACTAGTACTCTCCTCTTTGCTATGGCAAGTGTACATGAGAGTGTAGTTCCCCACTCATGACTAAGTATAAGTCTGGCGTGTAGGTATTTGAGAAGTATGGAGGATGTAGGAACACTTCGTAGGATAGCATGGAGAGCGGTGGAGAGGCGTCGATAGTGGTGCGATGGTAGGAGAGGAGGGGCTAGTCAGAGGAGAATCTTCCTGAACGCTGTTGAACTAGATAGCCCTCATTTGACTAAAACATTTTGCTGTGTAGTGTGATATCAGTATAGAATGGAAGTGGCAGTAGTATACCGAGTGACCGCAGAGAGTCTTGGATGAGCACTAGCTACCCTGACTAAGTGGTCTGGGTTGCGAAGAGGAGGGAGTATAGTGATTTTCTTTTTATTTCTTACATGATTGACCCTCAGCGAGCTCTGAGTCTCGCGGTTAGAATAGAACTATAGGTGATACTAGAGTGCCAGTAGGCAAGGGGTACGAATAAGAAACTACACAACCATACGAGGGGAATCACCTCTGAGCACTGAGTAACACTACAAAGCTTGTGTTCTTAATGAGGTGAGAATTCAAAAAGAAAGTGAGGGTTTTGTTTAATAAGTTATGGCGACGGATTCTTCTGGTCAACAGGTAGCGCAGACCCTTTCCTTTGGATGAGCTTTTGGGCAACGCATGTCTTGCGCGCGTCTGGAGAGGGGGGTAAGACTGGGCTCTGAGGGCGCACATTAGCTAGTGGTATCGCGTCGTGTTGCATATCGCAAGCTGCACACGAGGGCTGGGAATGGGACATTTGTACCGCCAATCAGTCTCTTGGAGAGAGTACTACCCTAGAGAGACCAGTATTAGGCTGTGTAGCTGGGTGGAGCAAGGAAGGGTTGGGGGTGGGTTGACATTTACCTTCACTCTGGCGGGGTATCACGACCTCAATCCCACGGACACTTCATTGAGCCACTCAGAGCTGGGTGAGTTGGAGTCTGGGCTCCGGAAGAGGTGAGACGTGGTGGTAGTAGGGGCAGGCGTTGGAGCTCTCTTGAGAAGGGGTCTATCTTCTGTTGGACTCAGAGCAATTGTCCTACATGCGGTGAGAAGAGGGGGGCCTGATGTAGTATCATATTTCCTGATGCGGGGTCGAAGGGGTGTTATCTTCGAAGTCCTGGATGAAAAGTGTGCCCCCATCGGCTTCTGAGCAACTGACTAGATGTCTGGGTGAGAATGGAGGGGTAATAGACCCGGCTCCTGAGCACCATGAGACTAGTGTACCTGGGTGGATGAGGCACGGGGTAGGTAAGTGAAAACTTGGCCCTGCTACGTGCTTTCTGAGCAGCAGCCCAGGATACTAGGATAACTGACTTCAAGTCATTAGGTTTAGGATCTGTGAGTATAGGAAAGAGACTTGCACGCGGTAAGTTTCTAGGAACCTGGCTCTGGCCCTGAAGTGTTATATAAGGATGTGGAGGTATGTTAGAGGGGTATAATGAACCGGGTTCTTGAGTATACGGACACGATACCTCTCAGAATAGGCAGCAGCAAAAACACCTTGGGATGACAAAATTACACATCCAGGGGAATAGGTGGGGAAATCTTGATGGGGGTTATTTGGAGTGGAGGTTGTTTGGCTAAAACTTCGTTATGCCTTAGTCCCTAAGGAAGCGAGTGGTGAATTTTAGGGGAGGTCATATTGTGGCGCACACACTTCCTAACGGGCTTCCACTAGGATTGGTTCAACATATGTTTTACATCTTAGAATCCACTTGGTTTGATGCGCTTGCACTTCTAAGCTGTGAAGTGGGGGCGAATGGCGAGGCGGAATTGAGTAAGGGTCTCTCCCAGAGTGCACGAGCCTGGCAATGCGTGTTCATTGTGATAGCTCGCTCTTTGTGCGTTCACAACTTTGGCATTTTCTACAGAGCAAAAGAATGAATCATCTGCCGGTGTTGGAACATTATTGAAGGATTTAGACGTTAAACAACACCTAAAGATTGATTTCTATGACTCATCGTTTGACAAACTGTTGTTACTACGGACTGGTAGACGGAACTGGTTTTGACTGTTTCGTGCTGGACCCTAGTGCCTCGCGCCTCATGAATTTTGGGAAATACGGGTCTAACGCGCTGAACAAAAGAGCACTAATTTGAAAGCATAAGTTGAAATGACTATTATCGAACAACAAAGCATTTATTATGTGAAACTGGGATTGCCGAGTGGACGATGCATTCTGATGAAGATCATCAAAGGTAAGTGAATATTTATAATGCTATTTTTCGTTGTGTTCTCTCCACATGGCGGATAATCTGTTTGGCTTGATTGTGTTGTCTGCCCTCAGCCGCCGCTACCAGATTATTCAACTGGTTTGCTTTTCTGTTCAGTACAGCGGCTCAAAAAATCTCTGACACAGCGGGTTTGCCACATAAAGGAGAAGTATAATCTTTAATTCTGTGGAAAAACACTTGTATCTTTTATCAACTGATTATTATGAGCTATTTTCGTGCTTCGTAAAACTATGGTAATAGTAAGCTTTCGTTCTCTAAAGCAAAATCAACTCTTGTGCGGAGCACTCTAATTTTAGTGTTAACACTAGATAGAACCATGAACACACTGCGGCTTTAGAGTTAGAATTCGATGAATACTTAACTTTATGGTGGGACGTATATCGCAATATGCTGAGAACTTCTTTATCCTCCATGCGCACACCTCGCTAGAATCAGAAGATGAAGCACTAGACTAGAGTAGAGGATAGGAGAGAGCATAGAGTCTCTGCTATTGTGCACTGTTGGTCATTCCTGGAATGAAAGGATTCATCAGACAGGTTACGGTGATTGATTATTTTAGTAACGATATTCGTGCTTCTTTTGGATGGATCCTAAGCTCCTCCTCTTTTGACCTCGCGCAAAAAGGCGCCACAGATGTTTTTGCGTAGGCTTGGCTGTGGAGGACGGTAACGATAAATCAGGTTTGGCGCTTTGCTTTCGTCGTAGGCCCTTTTGGAACATCGGACATGATGGCTGGATTTACAACAAGTGGTACTCTTTTAAAAAATGGAGTAAATTACATATGTATGTTTGGCGTAGGCGCGAATGTTTAATTATGGGTTCTGTTTTTTTGCAATTGGCGCCTGCAGTGTCACTGGCTGTTGACTGAGAGTGGGACCGCGTCCACCCGTCCCACGTACTCGTAGGAGCGCGTAACGCGTCTCATTCCTGAAGAGTTGATCGCTTGAAATTGTTTCTGTTACTTGAACTATGTGAAGATTATATTCGTGGGGCTGCAATTATCGAGGATTAACTCTAATGACAACTTATCCTTGCAAGCATAGTGGTAACTCTGAGTAATCTAAATAACCACTTCTACCCTGGATGAACGCGGTAGCCGCCCCCATCCTGATGAGACCGGGCCAGTATTAAAGCGCTTTAGAGGTTTTTGCCAACTGCTTTAACTTGAACGAACTTTCAAAGTTTTGGAAATGTTTCCGGATTGACTGACCTTCATGTCTTAAAGTAATGCTGGACTGTCGTTTCTCTATTGCTTATTGAGCTGTTCTTGGCCATATAGTGGACTTGGTATTTTACCAATAGAGCTATCTCTGGCTACCACCCTAACCTTGTCAAACAACACTAACGGTTGGCCTCAAAAACGCATTAAGAAGGATAGAAATTCCACAAATGAACTTTTAACAAGGCACACCTGTTAATTGAAATGCATTCCAGGTGACTACCTCATGAAGCTGTTTGAGAGAATGCCAAGAATATGCAAAGCTGTCATCAAGGCAAAGGGTGGCTACTTTGCAGAATCTCAAATCTCAAATATATTTTGATTTGTTTCACACTTTTTTGGTTACTACATGATTCCATATGTGTTATTTCATAGTTTTGATGTCTTCACTATTATTATACAATGTAGAAAATAGTAAAAATCAAGAAAACCCCTTGAATGAGTAGGTGTGTCCAAACAGTCAAAACAAGGTCTGCAATTTTATCTTGTGATGTCACTCCTACCACGAAGAGTATGAAGTACGGGCAGCCTAGACAGTTAAAAACTTTTTTTTACCCATGGTTAGGACTAGTTGCCCTTATCCACAGACCTATAAGGAATTCTAACCTTGGACAACCCAGAAAACTCGGGCTCCCGAGTGGCGCAGCAGTCTAAGGCACTGCATCTCAGTGCTTGAGGCGAAACTACAGACACACTGGTTCGATTCCAGGCTGTATCACAGCTGGCCGTGATTGGGAGTCCCAATTGGCCCAGCGTCGTCCAGGTTTGGCCGGTGTAGGCCGGCATTGTAAATAAGAATTTGTTCTTAACTGACTTAGCCTAGTTAAATAAAAAAGTATTCTCAAAAATCCAGGAGCTTCTTCTAGCCAATCACGTCCTCCTGTGTTCAGAGCGTAACTACGACAACCAGAGTATATGGTCCTATGCCTAATCAAGGCCAGCATCTGTAGATGAGTCAAGTCATCTGAAATAAACTTCATTATGACACTGTTATAACACATAGATAATAAAACTATTAGTAAAGTAAGAGTGTTCTAGTCCTACTGAACAGAACTCTCCGGAACGTTTACAAAACAGCAAGAACAACTGGTCTAATTTAGATAAGAAAAACACTTTAATTTGGAGTTTAACACAAGTTATTTTCAGTGGTGTAAAGTACTTAAGTAAAAATACTTTAAAGTACTACTTAAGTATTTTTTAAGCTTTATTATTTATCTTTTTCTTTTACTTCACTACATTCCGAAAGAAGATCATGTACTCTTTACTCCACACATTTTCCCTGACACCCAAAATGACTTGTTACATTTTGAATGCTTAGCAGGACAGGAAAATGGTCCAATTCATGCACTTGTTAAGAGAACATCCCTGGTCCTCCCTACTGCCTCTGATCTGGCGGACTCACTAAACACAAATACTTTGTTTGTCTGAGTGATGGAGTCTGCCCCTGCCTGTCCGTAAATAAATAAAAAACAAGAATAGTGCCATATGGTTTTCTTAATATAAGGAATTTGAAATTATTTATACTTTTACTTTTGATACTTAAGTATGTTTTAGCAATAACATTTACTTTTGATACCTAAGCACATTTAAAAAGAAAATACTTTTAGACTTTTACTCAAGTAGTATTTTACTGGGTGACTATCACTTTTACTTGAGTCATTTTCCATTAAGGTATCTTTACTTTTACTTAAGTATGACAATTGGGCACTTTTTCCACTACTGGTTGTTTTCACATTAAGGCTCCGAGTTACTATGCTTATAGATCTATCAGCATTGATATAACTTTAATGAATGTTATATAGGCCTAATGTTACAGCGCAAATACTAAGGGCGAAGTGTATGCATTTTAGATAAGGAATGTGTTACAATGGGCTTATTATGAGTAAGTACATAATATTATCTGAATCTGAATAAACTTGTTGCCCTCGTCTCACAATGGGGTGTTCATTGGGTTTGGGGGTGTGAGGCGGTCTGAAGCCGTGTGGTGGGGGGACTATCTAAAACCCTAATCTGTGGAGAGGAGACGCATACACGCATACACACACACACACAGAGACGAAGGACGGCAAGAGAACTGGGACGAACGTGCACGGACACAGCACAACACGACAGTGATCACACACACACACACACACACACCACACACACACACACACACACACACACACACACACACACACACACACACACACACACACTACACACACACACACACACACACACACACACACACACACACACACAGAGGAAGAGGGCAGGAGAGGAGAGCATTCACTATTGTTATGCCAACAGAACGACTTGGCTTTTGCCTCTATACACACACACACACACCACACACACACACAACACACACACACACAACACACACGAACACACACACATCACACACGACAGCACACACACACACACACACACAACACACAACAGAGAGGAGAGGGGGCAGGAGAGAGGAGAAAGCATTCACTTATTGTTATGCCAACAGAACGACTTGGCTTTGCTCTATAGACACACACAACGCACACACACAACACACACCACACACACACACACACCACACACAACACACACACCACACACACAACACACACACACACACACACACACACACACACAACCCACACCCTGAAAACAACATCTCATAGTTTCTCTTCGAAATTACACGTGTTTACAGTGTTTAAAACCAAAAAACCTCTATAAGGTAAACAGTGTGGGCATTAATTGCGAGTGGTTAAGGGGTTATGGTTTGAGGGAAGGCTTAAAAAAAACTATTAAAATCAGGCGTTGTTTTCCATCAACAATCATGCAAGTATTCTCACAGCTTGCCAGAGCATTGTTGAACTGTAGTGGCACAGTGGTCTAACCAGGGCGTGCCCGGGCTCTAGGCATCAGAGGAGTTTGTGCCCAGTGTCTGGCAATCTTTTTTTTTTTAAATGTGACACACCACACCACACACACACACACACACACACACCACACAACACACACACACACACACCACACACACACAGAGAACACACAGACAGAACAGACACCAGACACCACACACACACACAACCACACACACACACACACACACACACAACACACACACACACACCACAACACACACACACAACACACACACACACACACAACACAACACTGAACGGCACCTCTTTTCTAGGAAAGTAGCATTCTTCTCCACTTCTCTCCCTCCTGTTTTCTTTCTTTTTTATTTAGAGAGCTCTCCGCGCCGTTAATTATGTTTTTGGGGACCTGTTGTTGGGACGCGTCGTCGGGGGCAACGGTGCTGTGAAAACCATGGTGATGCAAGGAAGGGAGCGCCTGTCTGCCTTAGTGGGGAGGAGGGGCAGTGGAAGGAGGGAGAAGGGAGGGGGTGAGGGGAAGGAGAGTGGGTTGTTAAACAGATTACATATCGTTTTCCCGACAACCGATTTTGCCTATCTCTGGGCCCTGGGGAGAAAAGAAGGGCGTTAGAACGGATGCATTCACGTGAAACGTCGAGCCGGACCGAAGAAACAGATAAAGAAAGGGGGTGAGAGGAGGGGAAAGCGCAAAAGGAAAGATTGCTGTAAAACATGCTTGCGTGTGTGGATTAAGTGGATAGGAAGAGAAAGAAAATAGGAAAGGGAGAAAAAGGCCTTGTGAACGTTCTGTCCGTGTTTTGCTTGGCAGCCCGGAGGTGGAACATTGTGTTAATGATTAAACATTGAAGTCACAGAAATTTCCATGCCTCGCCTTCCTGGCAAGACCTCACTGCTTTCTCTCTACTTCTATCGTCTCTCTCTCTCTCCTTCACTATTCGTTCTCTCTCTCTCTCGTCTCTCTTCTCTTCTTCAATCTCTCTCTCTCTCTTTCTCTCTCTCGTCACTCTATCTTAGCCCACCCCCTCTCTCTCTCTTCCGATTCTCTCTCTCTCACCTCTTCTCACTTTGGTTTCTCTCTTGCTACTCAACTCTCTCTAGTCTTCTCCTGTCTCTGTATGTCGTCGCTCCTCTCCTACCCTCTGTCATCGTCAACAAAGGAAAATCCCGTCAGGTACAAACAGTGGTCAACATGACATTGTATTGCACTTTAGAACCGGTGAAACACACAAGCACACGTACCTCTGTAGACGTGGGGCTGTGGCGTTGGATAAGCCCTGGTCTGATTCCGCTCTCTTAGTGACACGAGATCGGGGGCTCAACGACGGATCCTTGTACTATTCATGTTTGTACTTACCCAGGACACACACATCGACACGTGGCATGACAGACCTAGCAGCATGTAAGCCGTAGCCAGGTGCACACCCCACACTCACAACACCCCAACATATGGGGAGAGAGAGAGAGAGGAGGTAGAGAAGAGGTAGAAAAGTAGGTCGAGAGAGGCAGAAGGGTACTGACTGGACTACAGAGGGAGAGAGAGGGGGATGAGGGAGAGAAAGACAGAAAGAAAGTGGGGTGAGTGTGTTCGTAACTTTTTCCCCCCCATGGATGGAAACGGAGTCCCGAAAAAAGAAAGATAAAAAAAACGTGTTAATTATGAGTGATTGACCTCATTGTTTTGCTTGTCTGACGTCCATGTGTTGTTTAGTCTGGACATATCGAGTGTGGCATTGGAGTGTGTGTGTGTGTTTGTGTGTGTGTGTGTGGTGTGTGTGTGGGTTGTGTGTGGTGGTGTGGTGTGTGGTGGGTGTGTGTGGTGTGTGTGTGTGTGTGTGTGTGTGTGTGTGTGTGTGTAGTGTATATAGGGTGAGCTCACTACAGGAAGCTCTGGGGTGAGGACCGGTCAGTAAAATCGGCTGTGCTCAGTGGTGGACCTGGGACACACACACACTGCCAGACTCTGACAGCCTAGACTCACTAATGTGATGCAAAAGAGAGGGAGAAGGAAGAGAGGAGGGAGGGAAATAAGAGAAGAGAGAGAGAGAGAGCGGGTACAACAGGAAGAGAAAGAAGGAGCAATTAAAGAAAAATTGTTAAATTTTCTGCAGAATATTTTTCTCCGTCTCTTTCTCCTCCTCCCTCCCTCTCTCTCTCCCGCTCTCCTTCATCCTTCTCTCTCGGCATCCCCATGAGTGATGCATAACACTGTCCACCCTCCAGACATCCAACAGAGAGGGTGTTGTGTGTGTGTGTGTGTGTGGGTGTGTGTGTGTGTGGTGGTTGTGTGTGTGGTGTGGTGTGTGTGTGTGTGTTGGTGTGTGTGTGGTGTGTGTGGTGTGTTGGTGGTGTGTGTGTGTGTGTGTGTGTGTGTGTGTGGTGTTGTTGTGTGTGTGTGTGTGTGGTGTGTGTGTGTGGTGAGGCAAGCAGAGTGAGAGTGAGAACTGCTGAACAGAGAGAACGGGGGAATAGAGGAAGGAGGGAGGAGGAGGACGGTGTTAGACAGACTTCTACACTTCTCAACAGAGTACAGATTCAGTACTTCACTGGTTGTGGAAATTGAGCTTACAAATCTCTTAGCTCTGACCTACAAAAGGCCTGCACAAATAAAATTTCCATAAAGTGTGCTATTAACATATTTCAAGCAAATGTAAAGTCATTTAATATTGGCACGATGACTTCTTTCACACAATAACCCCTTGACCAGTTCTGACTAGGTGGAATATAGCTACGAACAGAAGATACTTTTTAGTAGCAGGTTAGGATAATTCATGTAGCAGGTTAGGATAATTCATGTAGCAGGTTAGGATAATTCATGTAGCAGGTTAGGATAATTCATGTAGCAGGTTAGGATAATTAATGTAACAGGTTAGGAGAACTTACGCAGCAGGTTAGGTAAATTCATGTAGCAGGTTAGGAGAACTTGTGCAACAGTTTAGGAGAATTAACGTAGCAGGTTAGGATAATTAGGTTAGGAAAATTGTTAGGGTTAGCTGAAATGCTCTCCTAACCTGCTATGAAAAGTCACTTCCGGTCATAGCTGTACTCCATCTAGTCACAACCCTCTTGACCTGATAAGGTCCTAGTTCCTGAGCCCAGAGTAAGGAGACAGTAATTCAGAAGCAGTAGTATAAAGTACTTAAGTAAAAATACTTTAAAGTACTACTTAAGTTGTTTTTTGGAGTATCTGTACTTTACTTCACTACATTCCATAAGAAAATATTTAACTTTTTACTCCATACATTTTCCTTGACATCCAAAGTACTCGTTACATTTTGAATGCTTAGCAGGACAGGAAAATAGTCAAATTCATACACTTACAGTATCAACCGAACATCCCTGGTCATCCCTACTGCCTCTGATCTGGCAAACTCACTAAACACACATGCTTTGTTTGTAAATGATGTCTGAATGTTGGAGTGTGCCCGTGGCTTTCCGTAAATTAAACAAACGAAGAAAAAAAGAAAATGATGCCATCTGGTTTGCTTAACATAAGGAATTTGAACTAATTTCCCCTATGATACTTAAGTATATTTTAAACCAAATACTTTTATACTTTTACTCAAGTAGAATTTTACTGGGTGACTTTTTCTATTAAGGTATCTTTACTTTTACTCAAGTATGATAGTTGTGTACTTTTTCCACCACTACTGAGAAGTGAAATATATATATTTTTGTATAAAATATCTAACAATGAAAGAGAAGGATTGCTGTTTTGAATTTGGTCAAGTTAGTGTGGGAGAGGTGGAAAAACTATTGTTGTCCATCAATAATGACAGGCCGCCAGGTATAAACCTTGATGGGAAACTATTGAGAATGTATTGCCACCCCATTTGCTCTATCTTTAACCAAAACCTAAAGGAGAGTGTGTCCACAGGCATGGAAGGAAGCTAAAGTCATTCCACTGCCTAAATATAGTACTGTTACGCCCTGATCTGTTTCACCTGTTCCTGTGATTGTCTCCACCCCCTCCAGGTGTCGCTTATTTTCCCCAGTGTATGTATCCCTGTGTTTCCCGTCTCTCTGTGCCAGTTTGTCTTGTATGTTTAGTCAAGTCAACCAGCGTGTTTTTCCCATACTCCTTTTCCATTCTCTTTTTATAGTTCTCCTGGTTCTGACCCCTGCCTGACTCTGGACTACTTTCCCGCCTGCCTGATCGTCCTGCCTGCCCTGACCTTGATTCCGCCTGCCCTTCGGTACCTTTTGGACTCTGATCTGGTTTGGACCTTTTCGCCTGTCCACGACCATTCTCTTGCCTTACCCTATTGGATTAATAAACATTGTAAGACTCCAACCATCTGCCTCCTGTGTCTGCATCTCGCCTTGTGCCTTGATAGTAAAGTGCCTATTGCTTGCTCTAAAAGCCACCCAATCACTCTGCTGCCTGTTCTTAGTAAAAGGTCTGTCTGTGTGTTTGCCTGCCTGTCTGTCTGTCTGTCTGTCTGTCGAGGATTCTGCAGCAATAAAAAGTGTAACGCTAGGAAGTAGTTTAGCTGCAGCCTAATGGTTTACACACGCACACATACACTTCACGCACACGCGCTCACACATTATCCTAATGGTTTAATGACTGGGTTGTTATGAAGCCTGCTATTGCTTCACTGTGTGAGCACCGTGAGTCATGAAGAGAGAGAACCTGAATCATGTTCAACGGAGACAGACAGTGGGTGGACAGACAAACACTCATCACATAAATAATAACCATGACAACCGGCATTGACAGTATTGTGCGAAAGTCGGAATTTCGAAACCTTAAATGCAAGCAGGAGAGTGGAAGAGGGGAACAAAGAAAGAGAGAGTGAGCGAGAGAGAGAGAAGAACAATTAGGGTCCATGCTTTCAACACTAAGTTCTGTTCCTATGAAATCAGCAGATAGACACAATTATGAGCCTCCCCCCCCAAAAACACACACACGCTGACCTCCCGCCCCTCATTCCCTGCTCCCCCAACTGTGAAATTGAATACCAACCAGAAAAGACGGAGGAGGAGGAGGAGGAAGGGAAGGCGGAAAGGGAGAGCACGTGGAGAAAGAGGGAGAAGAGGGTTGGAATCGAAGGAAGGAGAAGGAGGAGAAGAGGAAGAGTTGGGGGCTAGTAGGAGGAAGAGGAAGAAAATATTTTACTCAACTAAAACCTACAAGGAAATCCCATATCACAGACATCAAACACGATGGCTAGATTTTTTTCTTCAGATCAAACCTCAGATAGGGGTTAATATTGTCTGATCGGTCTAAGGCACTGCATCGCAGACTCGGGTTCGATCCCGGGCTGTGTTGCAGCCGGCCGCGACTGGGAGACCCAAGAGGCGGGGCACAATTGGCCCAGTGTTGTCCGGGTTAGGGGAGGGTTTGGCCGGCCGGGATGTCCTTGTCCCATCGCGCTCTAGCGACTCCTTGTGGCAGGCCGGGTGCATGCACGCTGACTCGTTCATACAGTCTTGTCCCATCGCTGCCCTTACGGACTCCGGAGAGGCGAAGGTTGAGAGCCTCCGACACATTGGTGCGGCTGGCTTCCCGGGTCAAGCGGGCATTGTGTCAAGAAGCAGTGCGGCTCGGCAGGGTCGTGTTTCAGGGGACGCATGGCTCTCAACCTTCGCCTCTCCCGAGTCGGTACGGGAGTTGCAGCGATGGGACAAGACTGTAACTACCAATTGGATATCACAAAATTGGGGAGAAAAAGGGCTAAAATAAAAATAAAGACTAGTCTGGCTAGGTCTATGAACTGTAAAATGCCTAGACTAGCAATTACATTTTAGAGGAAATAGGGCATTGTCTCACTGAAGTAAAATAGAAATATATCTGATTCTGATTGTGCCTTAATGATAGATCAGATTGAAAAAGATGACATGGGCATCGGAGGACCTGATTCTAGATCCGCACTCCTCCTCTGAAACACTTTTTGAATACAGGCCCTGTGCAATCAAAGCGTCTGTCGGCTGTACCATGGTCACACTATAGATAATTACACTAGGGACATTCCTTAGTGGACTGAACGGATAAAGAGAGACACATATTTACATTGATTTATTTTCACTTTAACTGTCTGCACATCGTTACAACACTGCACACAGCCATAATATGACATTTGAAATGTCTATATTCCTTTGGAACTTTTGGGAGTGTAACGTTTACTGTTCATTTTTCTTTGTTCATTTCACTTTTGTTTATGATCTGTTTCACTTGCTTTGGCAATGTAAACCTATGTTCCCATGCTAATAAAGCCCTTTGAATGTAATTGAATTGAGAGAGGAGAAGAGAGAGAGAGAGAGAGGAGAGGAGAGAAGAGAGAGAGAGAGAGAGAGAGAGGGAGAGAGAGAGAGAGAGAGAGAGAGAGAGAGAGAGAGAGAGAGAGATGAGAGAGAGAGAGAGAAGAGAGAGAGAAGAGAGAGAGAGAGAGAGCAATGACAGAGACAGAGAGAGTTAGAGGAGAGAGAGAGAGAGAGGAGAGAGAGCAATGACAGAGACAGAGAGTTAGAGGAGAGAGAGAGAGGGGAGGGAGTAAAGAAAAGAATGTCCATCACGTTGCCACCAGCCACACAGTCACACAGGGAGTCACGCCCACCTCTCGCTGGGTGACATTATCTCAATGTATTTAACTAACTCTCCTAGTGACGTCTGGGCATCGAGACCTCACCCAGTGACGAGGGAGGAGGGAAGGAGGGAAGGAAGGAGAGAGGGAAGGAAGGAGAGGAGGAAGGAGAGCAGGAAGTGGTAGGGGTGTATATGGTACTGAGAGGGAGGAAGGGTGTTTTAGGAACAAAGTGGGCGGGTGTGGAAGTTAGGCCGAGAGGGTTTGTTTTAGGAACAAGGTGGGAAGTGAGGGGAATGTTGTTGGGAGGAGAGAGGGAAGCTGTGATGTAACAGATGACCTATCCAACTGTTTTCCTACTCTGGCGGTGTGTGTGTGTGTGGTGTGTGTGTGTGTGTGTTGTGTGTGTGTGTGTGTGTGTGTGTGTGTGTGTGTGTGTGTGTGTGTGTGTGTGGTGTGTGTTGTTGTGTGTGTGTGTGTGTGTGTGTGTGTGTGTGTGCCCCATGCTCATTCGGGACATTGTTGGCATTCTTTAGAGAGGAGCTGCATTGTGCCACCGGGACAGGAAGGAAGAGGGGACTGTGTGTTTTTGTGTGTGTGTGTGTGTGTCTGTTTGCTTGTGTGTGTGTGTCAGGTGGAAGACGGTGTGTGTGTGCCATATTTATTTCAAGAGGTTAGAGGTGTGAAATGTTGTTAAACAGAGGTTACATCCCGCACGCGCCCACACACACATATTATTTTACAATAGAGAAAATCACACTCCAATGTTCAGTATGACCCAATTTTATTTGGCTATAATGACCCAATTCTAATTCCATTTAGTTATAATCTGTCTCTGTAACCAAACCAACGGATTAGGATTGAGAGTTAAAGTGACAACTGTTCATTCGACTAGATAATCTCAACAGTTGTTGTAATCCCAGGAGGATTGTTTGCATGTGTTCAGCTCCTACTACAATCATCGCATTCCCACGAGGAACGGGTTAAATGTAAAACAAGTCAAGTCAAAGAAACACAAATCATCAAAACACAATAGCATTTGATCCTAGCCTGGCACCAGATCTGTTTGTGCTTTTGCCTTCACCATTGTCATTGTCTAGCATGGGAATTCCATACAGAGTTGGCAAGTGAGCAGAAACAGACTGACACCCAGGCTATGTGTGATAGAATGTCCATTAGTGTTCTGTATTTTGTCATGTTCTATGTTTGGTTTGGACCTCAGGAAGAATAGCTGCTGCTTCTTCAACAGCTAAAAATCATAAAATCACAATGCCCCCTAGTGGCCTTAGTGCTACAATGACACTTGGCTTGGTTTTCTCTACACACAGTTCAATGCTGTCACTATTGCCCCAAGAAGGCACAACCTACAACCAAGTGGTCTTTATGCCTTAATTCACATCCCCTCACTGCGCGCACAGATTCAATAGTGCAACTATTGTGCCTACAAGTCACAACCCCATTAACCCACTATAGCCCATTATCACAGATCATCATTCAATAGGCAATTTAAAGAGGAAGTTAAACTAATAATGGGCGGGCGGGTAACAAGTTGTAAAGGGTAACAAGTTGTGGTAGTACACCGGCCGTCCCTGAATTACACTGGAGCAAGAAACAAGGCTGTGTTATTCTCTCTTACTCTCTCTCTCTCCATCTGTCTGAGAGTCACATTGTGTCGCCCATAACTAATCGCGTTTGCCCATGCAGTCCAGAAAGGAGGGATGAGGAATACAGGAGTGGGGAGAGAGAAAGAGGGAAGGAGAAAGAGAGAGCACGAGATAGAGAGACCCAGAAGAGAAACAAGAGAGAGAGAGAGAGAGTAATTAATGAGCGTGTGGGTAGGAAGAAAGGAAGTATGCTGCCAGGCAACCAGAATATAACAAAGATATAAAAGGAAGGGTGCTGTGTGTGTGTGTGTGTGTGTGTGTGTGTGTGTGTGTGTGTGTGTGTGTGTGTGTGTGTGTGTAGGAGGGGGGCGCCAGGAGAGAAGGAGAAAATCCCTCTGTCAGCACCACACACACACACACACACACTCACACACACACACACACACACACACACATACACACACACACACACTCCGCCACTGCTGAAACTATAAAATAAATAGAAAAGGAGCCAGGGGCATGTTCTCGTAAAAAACACTTCCTGTTTGTAACTAGCAGCTAACTAGAGAGAGCTAGAGAGAGGGAAAACATAGAAATAGAGGGAAGGAGACAAAGAAGGTGTAAGGGAGGGTATGAATTACAAAAGAAAAAGGGAAAAAGGAGGAAAGAAGGAGGATAGACAAGAGATGGTACTTGGGGAGATAGAGAGTTGGACATCTGATTACATATAATCTGATTACAAAAGAAACCAACTAATCGGTTATGTTACCAACAAAAATGTTGTAATTAGCTTACAGATACTTTGAAAAACTAGATGATTACTTCTTGGACTACTTGTAATCAGATTACATGTAATTTCCACCTTTGATATGTGCTGCTTTCTTTGTGTGTTCTTTCAGTTTGTCTCTCACTCTTTATGTCTTTATCTCTCTCTTTTTATCTCTCAAACCATATGCCTAAACACACTGCCTCTACACTCCCCCTCTCTCTTTCTACCTCTCACACACACAATTTCTCCTTCCCTTCTCCCGCCTTCCTTTTTATAATATCCCCAGCTCTACCCTCCTTTTCTCCCTGCCAGTTTCCCTCTCTCTATATACTGTACCTCTATACTTCTCTTTGACTCTCTCTAGTCTCTCTGCTCTTGTCCATCCTACTCTCATCCAGGGTTGGGTAAGTTACTTTCTAAATGTAATCCTTTACAGTTACTAGTTACCAGTCCAAAATTGTAATCGGTAACGCAACTTTTGGATTAGCCAAACTCAGTAACGTAACCAGATTACTTTTGGATTACTTTCCCCTTAAGAGGCATTAGAAGAAGACAACAAAAATCCATCAAACTAATTTGGTGTGTCATCATAGTGATCTCTGACTTCTCGTCAGAATCACTCACGTGGAACAAACTTAAACGTGCACTTTTTTTCAATGCTGAATTGAATGTAATTGAAAGGTGTCATGATGTATATTTTGACACAAATGTTAACGTGAATTTAAAAGTAGTAGTAACAAAACCGATTACAGTTCTTTTTTTTGTAATAAGATTACATGTAACTGATTACATGTAAGAATTTACTCCCCAACTGTCACGTTCTGACCTTAGTTCCTTTGTTTTGTCTTTTGTTTTAGTATGGTCAGGGCGTGAGTTGGGTGGGTTGTCTATGTTAGTTTTTCTATGATTTTCTATTTCTGTGTTTGGCCTGATATGGTTCTCAATCAGAGGCAGCTGTCAATCGTTGTCCCTGATTGGGAACCATATTTAGGTAGCCTGTTTTCTGTTGGGTTTTGTGGGTGGTTATTTTCAGTCTTTGTGTGTCTGCACCAGACAGAACTGTTTCGGTTGTTTCTTTGTTGTTTTGTTATTCAGTGTTAAGTTTTGATTATTATTAAATATCATGAACACTTACCACGCTGCACCTTGGTCCTCACCTTCTTCCACCGACGACAGCCGTTACACCAACCTTGCTCTCACCACACAAAGCCTCTCTTTAACAGCTCTCTCTCTCTCCCTCCCTCACTTCCAGAGTCAAATGGTGCCAGGCACACACACATTCTTCTTTTAACACACTTCATTATCTGTTGAAAGAAGAAAGACCTCTTTCTTTCTCTCCTACCCTTCCTCTCTCTCTCTGTCTCATTCTCTCCTTCTTCTTAATCTCTATCTGCCCGTCTCTCTTTCATACTCTCCCTCCCTTTCTCTCTATCACTCTGCCTCTCCCTCCTCTCTCTAACCACACACACTCCTCCCCTGTCTGCCCTCTAAAAATCAATATTACAGACACTGCTTGTTATCACCCAAATGAGATACAGCAGACAGAGCAACATGGTCTCAGAGCATTTCGTATTATTCTGTATGTAAATCTGAGATCACTCGTATGGTATGTATTAATTTGTGGATGTCCATCATCCATTTCATATCAGTATTCATATCAGTAAATTGCCGTTCATACAATATGTTACCAATTTGAAAAACGTACAATATCTTACGTATTCCAATTTGTTGTGGCTAACATTAGCTAGGGGTGGCTAGGTGGCTAATGCTAATGTTAGCTAGCTGGCTAACATTACGGTTAGGGTTAGGAAGTAGGTTAAAGGGTTCAGGTTAGGGTTAGCTAACATGCTAAGTAGTTGCAAAGTAGCTAAAAAGTAGTAAGTAGTCGCTAAGTAGCTAATTAGCTAAAATGCTCAACCACCCTACTTTCGTTTTTGCCTTAAGTAACCTTCTGTCTTATTTAACCGTACCAAACTTAACATATCATATTCATTTGAGTGTCCTGAATTTACGTTTACTATGTCAAGTCTAGTCTATGAGACCAGTATGGACAGAGACAGAGCTTACAAGATGGCCACACACTTAATGTGCTTGGTGTGGCTCCTCCACGTCTCTCTTTTGTCCTGTGGGACCACCCACACACACAGATACACACAGTTATTGATCTGTCTGGAAAAACGTTGTCCTTTGTCCTGTTCTTTTAGAGAGAGGGAAAGAAAGAGAGAGAGAGAGAGGTTGTGGTTAAGCACTTTACCCTCAGACTACAAGGCTCTGTTTGTGTACCTGTGGCTTTCAACATTAGCTCATCTCCAGACTCAGACCTGTTTGTGTGTATGTGTGTGTGTGTTTGTGAAGCCCTATATAATGACTTGAATTTATATAACATTTTTGACAAGAGCCCTATTGTTCCTGGTTAAAGGTAGTGCACTATATAGCGAATAGGGTGCCATTTGGGACGCACACTTAAACTCACACAACATAAACACTTATACAAGTAGCTGTTGTAATGTAATAGTGTGTGTGTTTGTGTGTGTGTGTGTTTTAATGGTATGATTCTACTGCCCCCTGTTGGCAAACAAAGTGCAGTCTAAAAAAAAGCTGGCTGAACGAATACAAGCATAGTACTTTTAAACAGGGTCAATACGGCTCTGGTTGAAAGCAGTGTACACACAGGGAATGGAATAGAGAGATGCAGCCATAATATTGCAGCTGGTAGATGCAGTATAATGTGAACAGAATATGGACAAAGAGAGAAACAGCCACATATAATGCAGGGTATCTTAATTTATGAATCTAGATGTGCCTATGTATCTTTGTGAGAGTATATACGGGATGGGCGATGAAGGTGGTAGCGTCCCTGGCCTAGTTTCCCTCTTCGGGCCGGCGGTGGAGATTGTGGGCTGTAGCCCCCTGGATGTAGCCGCACTTAGCGCAGGGCTGAAGTGGAGTGAGGACGAGAGCGAAGGGGGAGGAAGAGGAGGAAGAGGAGGGAAAGGAAGGTATGTCGGCTCTTTTGTGTTGCTGTGCTGAGAGGGCCATCATAGACTTTCTGTAGAGCGGCTTGAAGTGAGACATCCAGGGGGAGGCCATCGATAGCCAGAGCTGCGCCCGGGAATCCTCACCAAACGTGGGCAGAGACCGGACGACAGGCCCCCCCCCCCATGGTGGAAGCGATGGTGGTGATGGTGGTAGGCTTGGACTTAAACAGACAGCTTGTGGAAGTCATGGTGCTGGCATCCATCATAGAGGCCACTCCAGTCTCACTAGCCTGGCTACGGTCACCCAAGCCTGGGGAGAGGGCGTTGTTCGCTGGGGTATCTCCACTGGATCCATTGGCTCAGTAGGTGGTGGTGGTGGATGGGAGAGAGGGGGGTAGAGGCCGAGGCCGACTTCGGAGCATCGTAGCTGGATAGTCCGTAGCTGGTCCAGGGGGTTGTGGTGGTGGTTCTGATGGCTGGTACAGACAGCTCATTGTACTTCACTGCAACACGACGCCTAACGATTGAGTAAGTAGACAAGCTAGAAGAGGGGGAGAGAGAAGGGAGAGAAGGTCTGTACCGAAAGAGACACAATAAAGACATTGCGAAAGAAGGATGGGGGGGGGGGGGGGGGGGGGCGGAGGACACTCAGTATTACGATCTCACAAAGCACAGAAGTTATTTGCTAAGGATGATCAGAATTTATGTGGCACCCAATCACCTTTATAGTACTTACATTTCGACTGGCCTGGTCAAAAGTAGTGTACTATATTGGGTATAGGGTGCCATTTGGGACATACTGATTCATTTGATTATTAGGGTATTGTTTTTAACATTCCATTACACTGTAGCTAAACATGAAATCAACAACCCACTGGGCACAGACGTCAATTCAACGTCTATTTCACGTTGGTGCGCGGTGGGAATCTTCTTTTCCAGAAATAAAAATGTGTGCGTATGAATGACCTTGCTTACGCTCTGAGCGCCGTCCGACGCAGGGCTTACTGGGCCGCTCGTGGCGTTGTTCTCGATCACCACGTTCCCCACAATCACAGGAACCGTACGTCTTACCGAACCGCACATCTTACCGAAATCATACAGGCTAAGCTGTCGGTAGATACTGCGCATTCTCTTGTTGATAAACAGCTGTGGGGGAGCCATCTCCAGAATCTCCTTAAAGAACATCTCCTCGTCGACGGCAACATACCTATAATGTTATGTTATGTAAGTTTGACTTGAAATTCAGGTTTTTGCTGGCACTTGTATATACAATGAATTTTCTCTCCTTTCTCTTTATCTCTCCATCCATCCCTCACTCTTTTTCTCTCCCTCACCTCCCGCTCTGATTTCATCAGCATCCAGAGTCTCCCCGATCGGCCTGGTGGGTTGCAGTGGCCGGTTCTGTCCCTGAAAGGAACTTGTATCCATTACATTTGTTTGACAGGGACCATGTACAACTCAAACATGGCTAAATCTTTCAAAAATATGTTATGCATTGTAGGCCTACTTTAGCCAAGGCTGCGCCCCAAATGGCAACACATTATCGTCAAAAAGTACTGAACTGAGTTTGCAAAACATTAGGAACACATGCTCTTTCCATGACAGACTGACCAGGTGATTCCAGGTGAAAGCTATGATCCCTTATTGTCACTTGTTATTTCCACTTCAATCAGTGTAGATGAAGGGGAGGAGACAGATTAAATAAGGATTTTTAAGCCTTGAGAGCATTGACACATGGATTGTGTATGTGTGCCATTCAGAGGGTGAATGGGCAAGACAAAAGACTTAAGCGCCACTGAACGGGGTATGGTAGTAGGTGCCAGGCACACCGGTTTGAGTGTGTCAAGAACTGTAATGCGGCTGGGTTTTTCACACTCAACATTTTCCCGTGTTTATCAAGAATGGTCCACCACCCAAAGGACATCCAGCCAACTTGACACAACTGCGGGAAGCATTGGAGTCAACATGGGCCAGCATCCCTGTGGAACGCTTTTGACACTTTGTAGAGTCCATACCCTGACGAATTGAGTCTGTTCTGAGGGCAAATGGGGGGGCAACTCAATAATAGGATGGTGTTAACGAAATATCTTATATATCCAGTCCCCAGGCAGGTGAACAATAAAATCATTCAGCATACAGACAGCAAATAAACACAACATATTCTCTCACATTTCCCTGGTCCAGACGAAGCCTCTTGGCAGCCTTGGTAACCAGGGTGAGCGTGAGGATCGCGTCTGCCCGCTCTTTGAAGCATGGACGCTCCGCGGAGAAGTTCTCGTCCCCGACTCCTCTACAGGGGACGCGGAGGCAGACACAGGGGGAGACCGCGTCGACACCAGTCCTGACGGGAGCTCAGGGGATGAGCGTGGGGAGAGGTTATTATACCGGTATGGGTTCGGTATATTCGCGCTGATCTCCTGCTCGCCATCTTCTAGTTGTACCGTTACTCTTTGCAAGTTTTTGTCTGTGCGCCTTGCAGGTTGGTAAAGAATGATTGATGGAAGGAATTCACTTGAAAGCGGCATACTTCATACATATTAAAAACGTCACAATGCGAACTTTTTAGTAACCAATGCCAACACACAAACACAAAACATATAGCACGAGTCACAGTGAGACGCGAGCCATACGTAAAAGTAAAACCATAGACGCCAAAGAACTCCGAAGCCATTCTAACGATAAATACTGGTCCAACAATATTTTTTGGTTGTTTTTTCTTTATTGTGGTAGGACAGGAGTTTCGTTCTGTTTCTTTGAATCAACCATTCAATAAACCGTCTCAAATGAAAGCATGCACAATAGTGAGAGCTATGTCCACTTACATTGGTTATTTTAAAGCGCGCTGAGGGAACCACTCGGATGTCAACGATTGATATTCTGTGGAGACTAATCATAATTTTTTCGAGCCTTGACTGTTGTTTGGATTGTTTGCGCGCGCGAATTCACCTTGGCTTAATGCGCATTATGATGTCACCTCGTTGCCATTGAGCTTCTATGACGTCCATAAACAAGTGCTACATTTAAAATTAATGACGACAGAAATCGTGTTTTCTGTTATTGACAAGTACCTGTGAAGCAATATAAACTTTTCGGCTTGCTTGCAAAAATATGGCCACTAATAATTTAGCGGAACAATCGCAACAGCTAAATAGTGACAGCAGGAGTGCATCCCCGAGAGTGTTAGGCATAGACCTAACGGTTCACAAACGACACAACAGTACGCGGTTACGAGATGTTGAAGCTGAGACTTCCGCGACTGGCACTGACGTGGATCTTAGCTCCCTTCTGGAGGAAAACGCTCGACAGATGCTCAAATATCGGAAGAGGCCTCGCCTTGACCACGAGAAAGCAGCGAAACTGAGCAATTCCTTCTTCAATCAAGATTTCCCCACGAGGTTGTGGAAAATAGTGGATTCGGACCTGTTCAAGTCGGCCACATGGGACAAGAATGGCATTTACATGCTTCTCGACGAGGAGCGGTTCACCAAGGAGGTGTTGCAGCGAACAGGATTCCGACCTACTCTCCCATGTGTCACCATGGCAGGATTCGACCAACAACTGATCCTCTACGGTTTTCAAAAGCTCTCCTCAGCTACCCCCACCTCAAAGGTATGGCCTAATTGATCAAACACATTCAGTGGCCTAAATCTATTGGCAGTGCATTACCAATGTGGTTACATGTTTTTGTCACAAATGGCACTCTGTTTATTCCATTTATGGTTCCTTCTCTCCCCTTATGGGCCCAGGTCAAAAGTAGTGCACTACATAGGGGATATGGTGTCATTTGGGGCACAGAGCCCACCTACACTATCATCATATAGGCTATTTACGACTCATAATCATAACTCACTGTCACAATCTCTAGGATTTACAAATAGGCCCTATCTCATCTCAATGTCTGTCTTATGTTTTCCAGTTGTCCATGTACTACCATCACAGCTTCAGACAGCACCAGGAGAACCTACTGAAGAAGATCAAGGTACCGGTGGTTGCAGAGGTGGAAGCGGTGGAGGAGGATGATGTGGAGATAGTCATGGTCATCCCTGGTCCTCCCCGTCAGCCCGACCCTCCTGTTACTCCCATTACCCCTCCCGTTACCAGTAAAGCTGAGACCCGGGACGGCCAGGCCGAGAAGGACGAGAAGAAGGAGCAGCTCTCGCTAGCTGCCAAGGACCTGGTTGCCAAGATCAGCTCGGCGGTTAACCAGAGGAAGACCGTTCTGCTGGTCACACCCTCCTCCTCCCACACCCCATCCACACCCACCCCGGCTCCAGCCTCCTCCCCAGCCCCGTCCTTCACCTTGTCCTACCCCACCCCAGCCCCGTCCTGCTCCTACTCCAACCCATCCACCCCTGCACAGGCCCTAACCCCCTATTACACCTACTCCACCCCGGCTCCCACCACAGCCCCAGCCTCCTCCCCAAACCCACCAACGGCCTCTGTGGCTGGGGCATCTTCGCAGACCTCCAGGCCTACCACCACCCATGAGGGACACAGCGGTAGTAGTCGAAGCATCACTCCCATAGCCCATGGTTGGGTGAGGCTCAACCCCAACCCTTTCGACAGGGCACCAGGACCAGCTGGACCAGCCCCAGGTCCCCCTGTGGCCACCCCCGATGCCTGCCCCTACCACCTAGCCCACTCTTTGGTCTTCACACCCTCCGTCAACCACCAGCTTTGTATAGCCAAGGCCCAGTTCGAAGAGGCAAATGAGGCCCAGGTACACCAAGCCCACCATTCACAAGCCCAGGCCCTAAATGCCCACCTGACACAAGCTCAGGCCCATCAGGCTCAAGCCCAGCAGGTCCAAGCTCAGGCCCTAAATGCCCACCAGGCCCAAGCCCATCAGGCCCAATCCCAACAGGTTCAAGCCCAGGCCCTATATGCCCAGATGGCTCAGGCCCAGATGGCATGGATGCAAGCAGCGATGTATAACCCCTGGGTCCTCCAGGCCATGCAAATGCAGATGGCAGCCTATATGTCCCCCCCACCACACTACCTGCACCGGCCAGCAGGGGGGTTCTCAACCACTCACCACATAAACCCAGTCTTCCCCAGTGGGAGCAGTAGCCCTGCAAGAGCAGGGTCAGAGTCGTGCCGCTACTCCCCTGATCTGTCTTTCTCCCCGCCCAATCCCCGAACCCAACTATCCCTCCATTCCTTGATCCATCCATCGAAGCCAAACCTTGAGTAGGCCAATGAGCCCCCTCTTCCCCCACATCCCTGAAATACTTTTAGACAAAACCTTTAATGTAGATTATTAATAAACTATTTTGCAGTTCTTATTTGTTTGGTTGGTGTTTTTTTGTGTGTGGGGGGGGGGGAAAGAAGTAAAAAAGATTATCCTATTTTATTCAGAGTAAAGCCCAATGTGGTCTCAAGAGTGTTGCCTATTTTGCCAGGTAGTTAGTGAGAGAAAAACCAGGCCCGGTGAGAAAGCCCCACACCTCCACCTTGTTTTTATGGTGAGAATAGAGAGATCGATTCTAAAATTCTCTCCAAAAGTGGGTAAAGTACTCTACGCTGTGGAAGAAATGGAATAGCAAGTCCTGAGACATTGGTACAGTCCTATTAAGAAGCTTTGGAAAGAAAAAAGAAAACTTAGTGTTATCAGTGTTGGTGTCATTACTCCAAAAAGTAATATATTACCTAATACTCAATACTTCTTTCAACAATAACAAATTAATTTACTTATTACTCCATGGGAAAAGTAATTTGTTACATTGCTCGTTACATTACTTTTGCATTACACTCCAAAATGCTGCGCGCCCTCACTCAATGTCAACCTTACGTTACGTAGGCCTATACACCAAATAAGTAACCTAATAATGAAAGATTCTACCATGGAAAAGGGCAGAATTTCCTCTACTACATACCCAGCTCCAAGCTTGTTCACATAGAGATCTTATTCAATTTGTAACGTCTGCTTCCAACTCACACTCTCAAACACGTAGATCCCCTGAACGCAGCTCACTTTCCAGCTCACACTCTCAAACGCGTAGATCCCCTGAACGCAGCTCACTCTCCAGATCCCAATCACCTGAATTCTGATCACCTGTTCACACACCTGTATGTCATTATCACACAGTATTTAGTTCAGTTCGTTGCACCCCATCATTGTGAGATATTGTTTGTTTTGTGACACTTCTATTTGGAGCTATGTTTTTCCTGTAATGTAATCCTCCATTGTATGATAGTTTTGGCCTGCCTCACTAACGACGCCTATTCCCTGCCTGTACTTCAGCCTATCGGATTTCCTGTTATCAACCGATTGCCTGATCTCCCGGATGACGTTACTAGCCTTTTCCCTGCCTGTACTGTTGCCTTTTTGGACCCCCTGTGTATGACCTTCTGCCTGCCTCTGGACCCAGCTACCTGCCTCCTCCTGTGGTCCTTTACAAAGAAACACCTGCTGCGCCCTGCGCTTAAAACCAGCTCTCTGTCTCCCATCGTGTTCACTACACAATTACTATTCTAATTCCCGATTCTATGCTTGTTCAGCTATCCTGGGTTAAAGCCTGTCCTCCTGAACGATTCAAATCAAGCCTTGGTTGTTTGGATGAGGTAGGCCTACAGTCATCTTCAGCTGCAGTGGTCAGGTCTCTGGGGTCTTTCACTACGGGTTTTGCTTTGGTATGTTGCCTTGCAGTAGTCACGAAATGTGGCGATGTCTTCAGATTATGTAGACAACTCCACGCCATATAAAGATAGACATGGTTTTAAAAACGTACCTAAATTACACAGTGTAAAGAAGGAAGCCTGTACAGAATACTAATATTCCAAAACATGCATCCTGTTTGAAATATGGCACTAAAGTAAAACTGCAAAAAATGTGGCAAAGAATTTAACTTTATGTCCTGAATACAAAGCCTTATGTTTGGGGCAAATCCAACACAACACATCACTGAGTACCACTCTTCATATTGTCAAGCATGGTGGTGGCTGCATCATGTTATGGGTATGCTTTTCATCGGTGAGGACTAGGGAGTTTTTTTAGGATAAAAACAAATGGAATGGAGCTTGAAGAGTAAAAATAATAATGTGCAAGTATTTTACAATCCACGTGTGCAAAGCTCTTAGAGACTTAACAAGAAAGACTCACAGTTGTAATCACAGAAAAAGGTGATTCTAACATGCTGAGGGGTGTGAATACTTATGTAAATTCAATATTTCTGTATTTCATTTTCAATAAATGTACAATTAATGTGTAGATTTTGTTGTTCCACTTGAATTCAGGCTGTAACACAACAAACTGTCAAACAAGTCAAGGGGTATGAAAACTTTCTGAAGGCTCTGTATTAGGTTGTATATATATATGGTTTTGACACGGTAGGCCTACAACCCAAACAGTGTTCCATATGAATGACTTGTAATGTTTTCACACGGTTGTTTCATAACTTAATTGTGTCAATTGTTTGCTTTGCTTGTTAGTGTATATCAATTCCCCATTACATATATCACCAGTAGGAAATGTACCTTTAATTCCTATAATTTCTAATCTAGAATGTTGTTACTTTGGTTACGGTAATTTATTTAAATGCATTCAATATTATTATTCCAGTCTTCCCATTCTCATTGTCTGAGTGGACACATTGTTTGCAGAGTGAACAACATATGCTACACTTGTGAGAAACAAGTTTTGGTTTATTTCATTCCATTTATGAGTTTTGTCAATTTAGTCATTGTCTTTTGTTTGGAGTGCTCCTGTCAGTATTGAGTAAGGACGCGCACGCATAGAAGTAGACCTATAGGCTACCTGGCCTGGCGTAAATGTAGGCATATAAATGTGCCAATTTGGGGATCTGATAGTATTTCTCAAAGTAATGTTTTCTTCACCTCAAACAGCAAGCAAAGGAAGTCTGTTTTTTACATCCATTGATAATTATAATAGTTCCTCAATGTATTTGAAAAATATTCCCAGCTCTCTCCTTTCGATAATGTCATGCCCTGATCCATTGGAAACGTAAATAAATACGCCTACCTGATGACTTTTTATCAGTGCTTGACTTTTACTGAAATAGGTCCCGGTACTCAATTTGGGTGCTGGTATTGTTTATATAAAGGTACAGGAGCTCCAGAATACTTTCCCGCTAATATTCTATAAGAGGAACAGGAGCTCAAGCAGTAGAATATTTGAGGTTCCGGTACTCTGGTGAGCTTCTTATCCCTTGCGCAAATAGCCAACAGCAATGTCTGTCCTGGGAAACTCTGAGGGCCCAGAATATTTTATACAATGTTGCCACCAAGTTAATAGTTAATTCAATGTTTCAATTTTTTAAAATCATTATATTGTCTACCTGAAGGCTGCAATGCTTTTATTTGTTGGCTTTATGTAGGCTATTTTTACATAATGGCAATGGCAATGATTGTGAGATACGAAGACTTTATTATAAATTAAATGAAACTGTTTCACAAAAATGTGCATATGAAAACCATAACTGGCATGCAGATCGGTAGAAATGGTAAGATACATTGGCATTCAACATGAGAAGGGTTGCTGACTCCTAGCGTAGCGCAACTTCAGGAGAGTAATGGCAGAATCTTAGAAAGCCAGCAGGAGCGGGAGAGTAGTTGGGTCAGCTGAAGTTTTTTAAATTCTGGTTGTCTAGATCTCTGGCGCCCTCTTGAGGCATTTGTCTTATTTCATCAAACCGTAAGCTTACAGCGTCAGACAAGCTCAATGCATATAGCTGATTTTGTTAAACACATAGGGTGTATCCAGTGGCTCCCTGTCATTCAGGGCAGGTGGGGCTCAAAACAGGTGGGGCTCTGTTTAGCTAAAAAAAAAAGGAAGTAAGAAGTCCACTATGTGCATATATATAAACATTGTTTTTTGCATGTTTTGCATGTTATTTTGGCATTCATTCGTGTCACGTATCAGTTTGCAAACAATGTAAAAAACAAAAAAACAAATTTGAATTAATAAAGCTGCTACAAACACGGTCTCATTTTTGCTTTCTTGAATAAGGCAGCTCCAAAATGCAGGTGTTTCAGCCTAGCTCAGTGCTTTCTGTGGTGGTTGGGTAGCCAGCGGGAAATACGGAGCGTAGGGGTTGGTAATGTTCTCTAATGCGCCGTGATTGGCTCAGTGTTCTGTCACTGTACAGCTGGTGACCGAAGTCAGTGTGAATGCGCCCGGCCCGCCACAAAGAATTGCTAGAATGCGATAGGACAAGGACATCCCGGCCAGCCAAACCCTCCCCTAACCCGGACGACGCTGGGCCAACCTCATGGGTCTCCTGGACGCGGCCGGTTGCGACTCAGCCTGGGATTGAACCTGGGTCTGTAGTGACGCCTCTAGCCTTAGACCGCTGCGCTACTCGGGAGGCCCCAACAATGAGTGGTTTGGAAGGAATCAGTGGCTAACTGCAAGCATTGCAAAACAATCGCTAGCCTGCTTTTCAGTGGAGTGGATGTGTGGTCCAATTCTGGGTTTAAGGGTCTCCTTTCCAAGTTTAAAAGGATTAACATTCAACATTGGCCATGCTGTCCATCCAGCATGATTTCTGCCGCTTTCAAAACAACTGTAAACTCGGAACTGGGAAATCTCAAACTTCAGTGAGTTCAAGATAACTGGTAACTTGGAAAAAACTAGCTCCAACTGGGAAAATACGTTTTGAACGGTCATCCAACTCGGAATTCCAAGTCGGGAACTCGGGCCTCTTTCTAGAGCCCCGACCTGAAGATCACTAACATCATGATTCGACATTGTTTTTTTCAGAGTTCCCAGTTGTCTTGAAAGCACCATAAATCCAGAGAATGCCAGACTTTAAGGACAAAGTTTGATGCCAAAATTTGCCTGTGAAAGACTGCCACGTCGCCTTCCTGTTCAAGTGAGCACAGCACAACAAGGTGAGTCCAAAAATGTATTGTATGCTGCTGCATAAATGATGTATTATTCCAGGGAGATATGTATACTGTAGCTAAGAAAGTAATACTAAGTGTATGTTGTGTAGTAAGCTGTTAGTAGCCCATGTGCCTCACCCTAATAATTTGATCCCTGTGTATCCTCCACCAAATTTCACAGTGGGTGCGAGACCCTGTGGCTTGTAGGCCTTTCCAGGTCTTTGCACCAAAATTTGGTGGAGGATCGGTGATGATCTGGGGGTGCTTCAGCAAGGCTGGAATCGGGCAGATTTGTCTTTGTGAAGGACGCATGAATCAAGCCACGTACAAGGTTGTCCTAGAAGAAAACTTGCTTCCTTCTGCTCTGACAATGTTCTCCAACTCTGAGGATTGTTTTTTCCAGCAGGACAATGCTCCATGCCACCCAGGTCAATCAAGGTGTGGATGGAGGACCACCAGATCAAGACCCTGTCATGGCCAGCCCAATCTCCAGACCTGAACCCCATTGAAAACCTCTGGAATGTGATCAAGAGGAAGATGGATGGTCACAAGCCATCAAACAAAGCCGAGCTGCTTGAATTTTTGCGCCAGGAGTGGCATAAAGTCACCCAACATCAATGTGAAAGACTGGTGGAGAGCATGCCAAGACGCATGAAAGCTGTGATTGAAAATCAGGGTTATTCCACCAAATATTGATTTCTGAACTCTTCCTAAGTTAAAACATTAGTATTGTGTTGTTTAAAAATGAATATGAACTTATTTTCTAAGCATTATTCGAGGTCTGACAACACCGCGTCTTTTTTTGTTAATAGGATCAGTTTTCAATTTCTGCAAATAAATGCTCTAAATGACAATAATTTTTTTTTGAATTTGGGAGAAATGTTGTCAATAGTTTATAGAATAAAACAAAAATGTCCATTTTACCCAAACACATACCTATAAATAGTAAAACCAGAGAAACTGATCATTTGCAGTGGTCTCTTAATTTTTTCCAGTGTGTATATTCCAATGGTGACATTTACGCAATCGGTTTTCTATCGCTCATTTGCACGTCATGTCAATGATATCATGTCACCGTGTGGTACTGTGGGTCAAATAACCTTGTCGAGGGTGGGCGCCCTGATTCTAGTTTGTGAGCTTGGCAGGCTACTGCCTGGGAAGGTCTCCCACTCAGAAGTACGAGATGGGGAGTGGGCGGTGGTAGGTTGACCTCAGGTCTCCCCATTGAAAGCGGAGGGAATCTATCAAATAGCGCACCTCTAACTTTGAACTGTCATGTTTTGTCATTGATCATCATGTCTTGTCCCTGTGCTTCCCTCTGCTGGTCTTATTAGGTTCTTTCCCTCTTTCTATCCCTCTCTCTCGCCCTCCCTCTCTCGCTCTCTCTCTCTATCGTTCCGTTCCTGCTCCCAGCTGTTTCTCATTCTCCTAACGACCTCATTTACTCTTTCACACCTGTCCCCTATTTTGCCCTCTGATTAGAGTCCCTATTTCTCCCTCTGTTTTCCGCTTCTGTCCTTGTCGGATTCTTGTTTGATGTTTGCTGTTCTGTGTCCTTGTTCCGCCCTGTCGTGTTTTTGCCTTCTTCAGATGCTGCGTGTGAGCAGGTGTCTATGTCAGCTACGGCCTGTGCCTTCCTGAAGCGACCTGCAGTCTGTGGTCGCGTCTCCAGTCGTTCCTCTCTACTGACGAGAGGATTTCAGTTTCCTGTTTTGGATTAACCTAGGATAATATCCAGGAGTATCATTGTTTGTTAAAGACTGGAATAAAGACTCTGTTTCTATTAAGTCGCTTTTGGGTCCTCATTCACCAGCATAACATGAACAGTACTAATGCAATTAGTAGTGCAATATAGTTTGTGTGTTTCATGTTTGAAGTGCAATAGTGTAATAATCAGATTATCTTCTTTATAAGTGTGTTATTCTATTTGTGTGATATAGGATTTGTGCAATTTAGTTTTATTTGTTCGTGTAACAGTTTAACTTTACGTCCGTCCCCTCGCCCATACCCGGGCTCGAACCAGGGACCCTCTGCACACATCAACAACAGTTACTCACGAAGCGTTGTCACTCATCTCGCCACAAAGGATGCGGCCCTTGCAGAGCAAGGGGAACCACTACTTCAAGGTCTCAAAGCGAGTGACGTCACCGTTTGAAAGGCTATTAGCGCGCACCACCGCTAACTAGCTAGGCATTTCACATCGGTTACATTCGCAATAGTGTAATAGTGTAATAATTCGATTCTCTTTTTTATTTTTGTATTTACATACTACATACTTATTTTTGTAATATTTTTATATAGTTTTAAATGTTATGATTATTTATTTGTGTTGTTCCAAATGTCTGAATAAAAATTACAGTTAGTGCAAAATGGTGCCAGGTATGATCGAACACGACCAAGTATGATCGAAGTGTCACGGCCGTCGTCTAGGTGAAAATGACCGGACCAAGGTGCAGCGTGGTCTGCGTACATTTTATTTTATTTAGAATGTCGCCAACAAAACAATAAACAAAGACACGACCGTGAAGCTTACTAGGGCTATAGTGCCACTAACAAAGTCAACTACCCACAAACACCAAAGGAAAAAAGACTGCCTAAGTATGATTCCCAATCAGAGACAACGATAGACAGCTGTCCCTGATTGAGAACCATACCTGGCCAAAACATAGAAATACAAAACATAGAAATAAAGAAACTAGAATGCCCACCCTAGTCACACCCTGGCCTAACCAAAATAGAGAATAAAAGCCTCTCTATGGCCAGGGCGTGACACGAAGTCGCTAAACTGACCGCTAAACTTAATCAAGGAGCATTAACAGCCGGGGTGATTTTTGAGAACAGGGTAAAACGCAGGGACAAAGACTTCCATCTCACCATCACATCTGTTGTATTCAATGACAATGGATGGTTTCAATCTTACTGCAACAATGACTTTTTACAGGAGGGACGTGTGTGTCCCCAGAACCCAGAAGTGTGTGTCCCCAAATAAACAATTTGCTCAAGTTGGATAAAATGTGACGTTTACCTGCCACCGCTCAACTAAAAAAATGGACTAAGGACAGTGAGCTATATATCCAATGGACAAAGGGAGGACAGAATGTGCTTAATGTCAAGGCAGGGAATGTATACTGTGGCCCTGGGTTTGAGGACAGGGTGTCTGTGTCCATGGATGATTACAGGCGGGAAGATCTCACCCTCACTCTCAGCGACATACACAGTTCTGACCAGACCGATACTGATCGACAGAGATGAAATCCAGAAGCTGTCGCGCTCACGGTCACCCCCAAAGTTGAAGAAAAGCCCTATGGAAACATAGTGACATGCTCACTATGGATAGTGGCAGTAACGTTAGTGATTCATGTTTTGGGTCTTTTTGAAGGCCTATGGTTAGGAGTGAATCCCCCAGCATGTGTATTACCTCTCATCAGTCTCATCCGAAAATGGGGATCACACTCAGATAATGATAGTCAGGACAGGTCAGAGTTGACATGCATGGAAGGAGAGGGTGAGAGTCCTACTGATGTGACGGAGAGGGGAGACCTGTGGCAGGATTCACAGTCGAAGCAGAATGGTTGTCCAACTTCCTCGTCAACGACAATGGGGTTACTTGAGGGCATTTCACACAACTGAGCCGAGACGAACTGCGCTGGAGGAGGATATTGTCTCTACGGTCAGAGACCGGTGAAAAGCCCCACTGGAGGCTACTACAGAAGGACTCCCTTCTATCCCTACATGACCGCCCGTCGCATCGAGGGACAGTGTACCTGTGCCAAAGTCCGGTGAACTAGTGAATTGCTTGAAGGATTTATATCGCCTTTTTGCATTGTACAAGGAATTGTTATATATTTTGATTATTATATGTATGAATAACACAAAGCAATTGAACTATTCTAATGTATCTTCTTCCATGCTTTTTTAGTTCCATTTTGCATTTGTATTCATTGGGCATCCATGTTTCTTTTTGCTTTAGAAACTGAATTAACACAAACGTTAATTCATTTGTAGCTCTGAATTTTATACATTATTAATTCACTTTCCACATCAAATGATGGATTATACTTAATCGTATTCTACAAGATAAAATACACAGAAAAATTGAACCAAAAGGTTAAACAACATGGTTTACAATATGTGATGTATGCTACAATTGACATGAAAAAAAAAAACATAAAACAGAATATTTAGAATAATCTTCAGAAAACTAAGTTTTTCTATTTGGTAGCCTACAGCTGTCAACTAACTGAACACAAAACACAGCAAAAATGTAGTTATTTTTCTTTCAAAAAGGCACACAATCAAGGTGCTACTTACTCTACAGTTAATTTTGTACTTGACTTAGAGATGGAAGAGGGACCATGACATGACACATCCATTTTATATACATTACATTCCCATGCAAATCTACACTAGCCTGGTCCCAGATCTGTTTGTGCTCTTGTCAACTCCATTGCAGTTATCATCAAGCAACAGCATGACAAGTTCCATAAAGGAGTTGGCAAGACAACAGAAACCGACTGGCACTCAGGCTAACTCTACACACTTGGTTGTATTTCAGTTGGATTTTTGTTCTTTGCAAAGTTCCACACAATAGTTCTAGCTTGATTATCATTCATAGGGAAATTCTGAACTGAAGTGTGGGTGGAAGAGACTTGTTAAAACAGTAAGAATGGAAATAAACCAAAAATATTATCTTTGTAAGACCGTTTGACCATGTTTTGCATAAATCATTAAACAAAAAGGGACTTAAAAAAAAAAGAGTAATATTAACATGAATAGAAGTTAACAAAATACAAGTAAACAAATACAAAAAAACTAACTATAGAAAACTACAGAACATAACACAGAAAAATATGTATTGTGACAACATTAGGAAAAAAGGTCCACAACGCAACAATTTCTCTTCTTATAAACCTGAAGTGTCAACTACATTAGATATGCAAAGTTATGTAACTTAATATTAGTATGAAACCACATGATGTCAGAATTGCAGTGGTGTAAAGTACTTTGTTGGGGTATCTGTACTTTATTATTTATCTTTTTTACAACTTTTACTTTACTACATTCCCAAAGAAAATAATATACTTTTTACTCCGTACATTTTCCCAACACCCAAAAGTACTCATTACATTTTGAATGCTTAGCATGACAGGAAAATTGTCAAATTCACACACTTAACAAGAGAGCATCTGGTCATCCCTTCCGCTTCTGATCTGGTGACTCACTAAACACACCTGCTTTGTTTGTAAATTATGTCTGAGTGTTGGAGTGTGCCCCTGGCTATCAGTACATAAAAATATATTAGACAAAAGTGCCATCTGATTTGCTTAATATACTTTTGATACTTAAGTACATTTTAGCAATTACATTTACTTTTGATACTGAAGTATATTTAAAACCAAATACTTTTAGACTTTTACTCAAGTAGTATTTTACTGGGTGACTTTCACTTGAGTCATTTTCTTTTAAGGTATCTTTACTTTTATTCAAGTATGACAATTGGGTACTTTTTCCAGCACTGCAGAATTGTATATTTTCTCTTCTTGAGGGTTCTTTAAAAGCAATGTGAGTATTCCAGAAAAAAAAAACGGTCACAAATTCACACCACTGTACAATATTTGGTTGATTTAGTCATTTATTTTGTCATAGGGATTACTAACACATGAAATTATGTGGATTCTCATTCATAACGGGCCATGTTGAGAATGTTAAAAGCAAATATTATAGAACACATATACAGTACAAAATGCAGGAAATGCAGACTTCCGGGGTGCTGCCCAGTAATATCTCCTTGCTCCTGAAGTGTACACTCGTTCACACCTTCTCACCAATCTAAAAGCATTGGATTGGTGGAGGCATGGGTGGGAGTTTTAGCCATATTTCATATACCAGCCATATCCTTTCAAATTAGTTAAGGGAAGTTAACAAGTGCACACGTTAGGAGAAATGAGAGATAATTGGGACGTGGCCCAGCTGGGGAAAAGCCACTTAACCATCACATATGGACAACAAGCCCTGGCTAGTCATGTCAATCACAATGACATCACACGAGAATAAGCATTACTCTGCCCTCTGCTAGAATGGGCTGGATTGTTAAGGTAAGAGTCGTCTCTAAGGTTGGAAAGGGAATGTTTTGCTGGAATTGTGTGAGTGTGTATGTGTGTGCGAGTGGATCTAAAAGCTAAAACATCCACCCACCCCTTTCCAATCTAAACCCCAGTGCTTCCTTGCATGTCCCCCCAAACCTTCCATTCTTGTCCTCTTTTTTTTTACTCCCCTCCTTCCTCCATCTGTGTCCCAGTTCCGACCATCCCTCTCTCCGTCCTCAGTGTACCAGCTCCAGTTGGCTGGCGGAGAAGGGCAGCACCCCGCTGACGTAGTAAGCGATGCCCAGGGAGAGCAGGGCGATAACCACCAGTAGTAGCAGCACCTGTAACAGAGTTCGAAAAGCATCCTTCATTGTGAGTTTCTCCAAAATTGAGACACCAGGTTATATATACACAGTATGGTCATTTGAAGAACCCTATTGGCTACGTCTGCGGTGTAACTTCCTGTCGCTGGCAAAGAGATTCCGTTGCAACGCAGGAGACGCCTAGCTTAATCAATCCGACAGGAAAAAAACGTTTGTACGTCATGTCACAGAACAAAAGTCCAATCTCCTTGCGCTGCTAAACATCTGTGACGCTGCAACATGTTACTTTACCCTCCAGAAGCCCAGGTCCTCTACAAACTCCTGCCAGGTGGTCCTGAAACTGGACAGAACCCCCTCACTGTTCTGGAGGTTGGGGTTGAGCAGGGAGTGGCTCTCCATCGCACTGACAGGGAGAGAAAGAAGTAGCCCACGGTTAGCTTACATGCCACCATGACATGACTTGATACACACAGAGTACTGTAAACATTAGGCACATCCTCCTTTACATTGAGTTGCATCCCACTTTGCCCTCAGAACAGACTCAATTCGTCGGTGCATGGACTCTACAAGGTGTCAAAAGCGTTCCACAGGGATGCCGGCCCGTGTTGACTCCAATGCTTCCTACAGTTGTGTCAAGCTGGCTGGATGTCCTTTGGGTGGTGGACCATTCTTGACACGCACGGGAAACTGTTGAGCAAGAAACAACCAGCAGCGTTGCAGTTCTTGGCAGTTCTTGGCATCTACTACCATACCCCGTTCAAAGGCACATCAATCTTTTGTCTTGCCCATTCACCCTCTGAATGGCAAACATACACAATCCATGTGTCAATGGTCTCAAGGCTTAGAAATCCTTCATTAACCCGTCTCCTCCCCTTCATCTACACGGATTGAAGTGGATTTAACAAGGGACCCCAATCAGGAATCATAGCTTTAACCTAGTCAGTCTGTCATGGAAAGAGTGGCTGTTCTTAATGTTTTGTATAGTCAAAAGTTTGGAAACACCTACTCATTCAAGGGTTTTTCTTTACTTTTCCTTTTTTCTACATTGTAGAATAACAGTGAAGACATCAAAGCTATGAAATAACACATATGGAATCATGTAGTAACCAAAAAAGTGTTAAACAAACCAAAATATATTTTATATTTGAGATCCTTCAAAGTAGCCACCCTTTGCCTTGATGACAGCTTTGAACACTCTTGGCATTCTCTCAACCAACTTCATGAGGTAGTCAATTAACAGGTGTGCCTTGTTCAAAGTGAATTTGTGGAATGTCTTAATGCGTTTGAGCCAATCAGTTGTGCTGTGACAAGGTAGGGGTGGTATACAGAAGATAGCCCTATTTGGTAAAATACCAAGTCCATATTATGGCAAGAACAGCTCAAATTAGCAAAGAGAAACGACAGTCCCATCATTACTTTAAGATATCAATCCGGAAGATTTCAAGAATTTTGAAACCATCAAGCGCTATGATGAAACTGGCTCTCATGAGGACCACCACAGGAAAGGAAGACCCAGAGTTACCTCTGCTGCAGAGAATAAGTTCATTAGAGTTACCAGCCTCAAAAATTGCTGCCCAAATAAATGCTTCACAGAGTTCAAGTAATATCCACATCGCAACATCAACTGTTCAGAGGAGACTGTGTGAATCAGGCCTTCGTGGTCGAGTTGCTGCAAAGTAACCACTACTAAAGGACATCAATAATAAGAAGAGACTTGCTTGAGCCAAGAAACACAAGCAATGGACATTAGACCGGTGGAAATCTGTCGTGACTTTGTGAGACGCAGAGTAGGTGAACGGATGATCTCCTCATGTCTGGTTCCCACCGTGAAGCATGGAGGAGGAGGTGTGATGGTGCTTCGCTGGTGACACTGTCTGTGATTTATTTAGAATTCAAGGCATACTTAACCAGCATGGCTACCACAGCATTCTGCAGCGATAAGCCATCCCATCTGGTGCTTAGTATGACTATCATTTGTTTTTCAACAGGACAATGACCCAAAACACAACTCAATTCTGTGTAAGAGCTATTTGACCAGGGAGAGTAACTGACCTGGCCTCCACAATTGATTTGTCTTTAACTAGGCAAGTCAGTTAAGAACAAATTCTTATTTTAAAATGACGGCCTACTCGGGCCAAACCTGGGTGTCGCCCTATGGGACTCCCAATCACGGCCGGATGTGATGCAGCCTGGATTACCCACAATCACCCGACCTCAACCCAACTGAGATGGTTTGGGATGAGTTGGACCGCAGAGTGAAGGAAAAGCAGTCAACAAGTGCTCAGCATATGTGGGACCTCCTTCAAGACTGTTTGGGAAAAGTATTTCTCATGAGGCTGATTGAGAGAATGCCAAGAGTGTGCAAAGCTGTCATCAAGGCAAAGGGTTGCTACTTTGAAGAATCTAACATTTCTTTTTTGGTTACAACATGATTCCATATGTGTTATTTCATAGGTTTGATGTCTTCACTATTATTCTACAACGTAGAAAGTCGTAAAAATAAATAAAAAACCTTGAATCAGTAGGTGTGTCCAAACTTTCGACTGGTACTGTGGATAAGAGTGGCTTTCCGCCACACTGAGGGGGGAGAGAGGGGAGATGGTGGTAAATGCGATAGACTGCGACATTACTTATATACACACACACACACTGAGATTATCGGAGGAGCGGAGAGACATTGAAGGTGGGTTTGAAAACCAGTACACAGTGATGCAAATTCATTCACATTTTATATGCTGCACTTCTGTTCTAGTCTCTCTTGTGAGCGGGTGTGAATCCGGAACTACAACACACATACTACAATAGTCACCCCCCGTGGAACCCTTTCACCTCGTGCTACCCTGTCCCCGCCTCTCCCCGCCTCACCTTCTGCTCGCTGCCATCAGCATGGTCTCCAGCTTAGAATGGGTGTAACAGAGTTAAGAACACTCGCGTCGCCTAATTGCTAGCTTGCATGCCCCCCCCCCCCCCCGACCCCTCCTCCCTCACCTCTCGCTCTCAGCCATCTGCATGGTCTCCAGTTTGGAGTGGGCTCCTCTGTTGAATCCTTTCACTTCCTGCTCCTCCAGGCCCTCCAGCAGACGGATAGCGTCCCTGTTCACCCCGCGCCTCTTGGCCAGTACTAGGGGAGTCGACCCGTTGTGGTTACTGAGAAAGTGAAAGGGAACGCTTGGATGTAAGAGGCGCTGGTGCTCCTTTCAGATGTTGCGCCCACATTTACTGTCCTGCATCAGTCCATGGAGTAGAAACGGGATAAAGGACAATATTATTCAGGATTGGCAAAACCATGAATAATGGGGTGGGGGGGAGGGGGGGTTGTTACGTTTGCTAGTTTAATGTGTCTTGGATGGTCCATGACAATGCACATTTTGCCAGAGGGTAGGCTGTCACTAAGGCTCTGAACCATTCCAACACTAGCGTTACTCCTCTCTCCTTCCCTTTCTCACCAGATATATCTAGACTTGAGCCACTCTCAGCATTCAAGCTCTCTAAAAAAAAAAAAAATGCCACTACCCCTCAGTCCAACCCCCAGCCCCTCTCTTACCAGATGTCTATCTTGAGACCGTTGGACACCAGGAACTGGATGGTATCCACGTGTCCACAGAGGTGCAGGGCCGTGTTACCCTGGTAGTCTGTCGCCAGGAGGTCCGCCCCAAACTTATGGAGGAACCAACAGATGTCCACGTTCCCCCTGGCGGCCGCTAGGTGCAGGCCCGTACGACCCCGGTTGTCCCGTATGTTTGGGTCACAGCCCGTCTCCAGTAGCCGCTTGGCGAAAGGCAGGTCCCCGTCAATGCAGGCCTGCAGTTAGGGATTTGCCTTTATTTAACCAGGTAAGTTATTGAGAACACATTCTCTACTGGGCAATTCCGTGGGAAAGTCAACTTGAGCATCCGCAATAGAAAGTTGTCATTTCATTGGCCATCTAACTAACGACATGTGTTCTTGCTAAGATTCTCTTGGACAAAATATGCCGAAATGCATTTATCTACATCGCAGTACTATGTTAGAAAGAAAGATAAGAGTGTTTATCAACAATCTGTGAATAGTCCTGGAGTATTTTTTTTCTCCAAATGAAAGCCCCCCAAAATATATTGACTTCATCCAGTGTCTAGAAAAGTGGATTGGCAGTATAGGCTAGGTTTGGGCGGTATCCAGATTTTCATACCGTCATACCAGTTCTGTAGCATATCAGGGTATGTGGTATTACCGAATGTGCACACAACGGGCGCTATTTCAAATTTGTTTTATTATAATAATAATAAACTACCGTTCAAAAGTTTGGGGTAACTTAGAAATGTCTTTGTTTTTCATGAAAACATACATGAAGCGAGTTGCAAAATGAAAAGGAATATAGTCAAGACGTTGACAAGGTTATAAATAAAGTTTTTTTAATTGAAATAATACATTTTGCTTCCGTCAAAGAATCCTCCATTTGCAGCAACTACACCCTTGCAGACCTTTGGCATTGTACACTGCTCAAAAAAATAAAGGGAACACTAAAATAACACATCCTAGATCTGAATGAATGAAATATTCTTATTAAATACTTTTTTCTTTACATAGTTGAATGTGCTGACAACAAAATCACACAAAAATTATCAATGGAAATCAAATTTATCAACCCATGGAGGTCTGGATTTGGAGTCACACTCAAAATTAAAGTGGAAAACCACACTACAGGCTGATCCAACTTTGATGTAATGTCCTTAAAAACAAGTCAAAACGAGGCTCAGTAGTGTGTGTGGCCTCCACGTGCCTTGTATGACCCCCTACAACGCCTGGGCATGCTCCTGATGAGGTGGCGTATGGGTCTCTGAGGCATCTCCTCCCAGACCTGGACTAAAGCATCCGCCAACTCCTGGACAGTCTGTGGTGCAACGTGGCGTTGGTGGATGGAGCGAGACATGATGTCCCAGATGTGCTCAATTGGATTCAGGTCTGGGGAACGGGCGGGCCAGTCCATAGCATCAATGCCTTCCTCTTGCAGGAACTGCTGACACACTCCAGCCACATGAGGTCTAGCATTGTCTTGCATTAGGAGGAACCCAGGGCCAACCGCACCAGCATATGGTCTCACATGGGGTCTGAGGATCTCATCTCGGTACCTAATGGCAGTCAGGCTACCTCTGGCGAGCACAGGAGGGCTGTGCGGCCCCCAAAGAAATGCCACCCCACACCATGACTGACCCACCGCCAAACCGGTCATGCTGGAGGATGTTGCAGGCAGCAGAACGTTCTCCACGGCGTCTCCAGACTCTGTCACGTCTGTCACGTGCTCAGTGTGAACCTGCTTTCATCTGTGAAGAGCACAGGGCGCCAGTGGCGAATTTGCCAATCTGGTGTTCTCTGGCAAATGCCAAACGTCCTGCACGGTGTTGGGCTGTAAGCACAACCCCCACCTGTGGACGTCGGGCCCTCATACCACCCTCATGGAGTCTGTTTCTGACCGTTTGAGCAGACACATGCACATTTGTGGCCTGCTGGAGGTCATTTTGCAGGGCTCTGGCAGTGCTCCTCCTGCTCAAAGGCGGAAGTAGCGGTCCTGCTGCTGGGTGTTGCCCTCCTACGGCCTCCTCCACGTCTCCTGATGTACTGGCCTGTCTCCTGGTAGCGCCTCCATGCTCTGGACACTTTTTATTTATTTTTTTATTTCACCTTTATTAACCAGGTAGGCTAGTTGAGAACAAGTTCTCATTTGCAACTGCGACCTGGCCAAGATAAAGCATAGCAGTGTGAACAGACAACAACACAGAGTTACACATGGAGTAAACAATAAACAAGTCAATAACATGGTAGAAAAAAAGAGAATCTATATACAATGTGTGCAAAAGGCATGAGGTAGGCAATAAATCGAATAATTACAATTTAGCAATTAACACTGGAGTGATAAATCATCAGATGATCATGTGCAAGAAGAGATACTGGTGTGCAAAAGAGCAGAAAAGTAAATAAATAAAAGCAGTATGGGGGTGAGGTAGGTAAATTGGGTGGGTAGTTTACAGATGGACTATGTACAGCTGCAGCGATCGGTTAGCTGCTCGGATAGCAGATTTTTAAAGTTGTGAGGGAGATAAAAGTCTCCAACTTCAGAGATTTTTGCAATTCGTTCCAGTCGCAGGCAGCAGAGAACTGGAAGGAAAGGCGTCCAAATGAGGTTGTGGTTTAGGGATGATCAGTGAGATACACCTGCTGGAGCGCGTGCTACGGGTGGGTGTAGCCATCGTGACCAGTGAACTGAGATAAGGCGGAACTTTACCTAGCATAGCCTTGTAGATGACCGGAGCCAGTGGGTCTGACGACGAACATGTAGCGAGGGCCAGCCGACTAGGGCATACAGGTCGCAGTGGTGGGTCGTATAAGGTGATTTAGTAACAAAACGGATGGCACTGTGATAAACTGCACCAGTTTGCTGAGTAGAGTATTGGAAGCTATTTTGTAGATGACATCGCCGAAGTCGAGGATCGGTAGGATAGTCAGTTTTACAGGGTAAGTTTGGCGGCGTGAGTGAAGGAGGCTTTTGTTGCGGAATAGAAAGCCGACTCTAGATTTGATTTTGGATTGGAGATGTTTGATATGAGTCTGGAAGGAGAGTTTGCGGTCTAGCCAGACACCTAGGTACTTATAGATGTCCACATATTCTAGTGTCGGAACCGTCCAGGGTGGTGATGCTAGCTGGGCGTGCGGTGCAGGCAGCGAACGGTTGAAAAGCATGCATTTGGTTTTACTAGCGTTTAAGAGCAGTTGGAGGCCACGGAAGGAGTGTTGTATGGCATTGAAGCTCGTTTGGAGGTTAGATAGCACAGTGTCCAAGGAAGGGCCGGAAGTATACCGAATGGTGTCGTCTGCGTAGAGGTGGATCAGGGAATCGCCCGCAGCAAGAGCAACATCATTGATGTATACAGAGAAAGAGTCGGCCCGAGAATTGAACCCTGTGGTACCCCCACAGAGACTGCCAGAGGACCGGACAACATGCCCTCCGATTTGACACACTGAACTCGTCTGCAAAGTAGTTGGTGAACCAGGCAAGGCAGTCATTAGAAAAACCGAGGCTACCGAGTCTGCCGATAAGAATATGGTGATTGACAGAGTCGAAAGCCTTGGCCAGGTCGATGAAGACGGCTGCACAGTAATGTCTTTTATCGATGGCGGTTATGATATCGTTTAGTACCTTGAGCGTGGCTGAGGTGCACCCGTGACCGGCTCGGAAACCGGATTGCACAGCGGAGAAGGTACGGTGGGATTCGAGATGGTCAGTGATCTGTTTGTTGACTTGGCTTTCGAAGACCTTAGATAGGCAGGGCAGGATGGATATAGGTCTGTAACAGTTTGGGTCCAGGGTGTCTCCCCCTTTGAGAGGGGGATGACCGCGGCAGCTTTCCAATCCTTGGGGATCTCAGATGATACGAAGGAGAGGTTGAACAGGCTGGTAATAGGGGGTGCGACAATGGCGGCGGACAGTTTCAGAAATAGGGGGTCCAGATTGTCAAGCCCAGCTGATTTGTATGGGTCCAGGTTTTCCAGCTCTTTCAGAACATCTGCTATCTGGATATGGTAAAGGAGAAGCGGGGAGGCTTGGGCGAGTAGCAGCGGGGGGGCGGGGCTGTTGTCCAAGGTTGGAGTCGCCAGAGAGGAAGGCATGGCCAGCCATTGAGAAATGTTTGTTGAAGTTTTCGATTATCACGGACTTATCAGTGGTGACCGTGTTACCTAGCCTCAGTGCAAGTGGGCAGCTGGGAGGAGGTGCTCTTGTTTTCCATGGACTTTACAGTATCCCAGAACTTTTTGGAGTTAGAGCTACAGGATGCAAATTTCTGCTTGAAAAAGCTGGCCTTTGCTTTCCTGACTGACTGCGTGTATTGGTTCCTGACTTCCCTGAACAGTTGCATATCGCGGGGTTCTTCGATGCTATTGCAGTTCGCCACAGGATGTTTTTGTGCTGGTCGAGGGCAGTCAGGTCTGGAGTGAACCAAGGGCTATATCTGTTCTTGGTTCTGCATTTTTTGAACGGAGCATGCTTGTCTAATATGGTGAGGAAGTAACTTTTAAAGAATGACCAGGCATCCTCAACTGACGGGATGAGGTCAATATCCTTCCAGGGTACCCGGGCCAGGTCGATTAGAAAGGCCTGCTCGCAGAAGTGTTTTAGGGAGCGTTTGACAGTGATGAGGGGTGGTCGTTTGACCGCGGACCCGTGGCGGATACAGGCAATGAGGCAGTGATCGCTGAGATCTGATTGAAGACAGCAGAGGTGTATTTGGAGGGCAGGTTTGTCAGGATAATGTCTATTAGGGTGCCCATGTTTACGGATTTAGGGTTGTACCTGGTGGGTCCTTGATGATTTTGGTGAGATTGAGGGCATCAAGCTTAGATTGTAGGACTGCCGGTGTTAAGCATATCCCAGTTAGGTCACCTAACAGAACAAACTCTGAAGCTAGATGGGGAGCGATCAATCACAGATGGTGTCCAGGGCACAGCTGGGAGCTGAGGGGGGTCGGTAGCAGGCGGCAACAGTGAGAACTTATTTTCTGGAGAGATTAATTTTTAAAATTAGAAGTTCGAACTGTTTGGGCATAGACCTGGAAAGTATGACAGAACTTTGCAGGCTATCTCTGCAGTAGATTGCAACTCCTCCCCCTTTGGCAGTTCTATCTTGACGGAAAGTGTTATAGTTTGTATGGAAATCCCAGAATTTTTGGTGGCCTTCCTAAGCCAGGATTCGGACACGGCAAGGACATCAGGGTTGGCAGAGTGTGCTAAAGCGGTGAGTAAGGCAAACTTAGGGAGGAGGCTTCTGAGTTGACATGCATGAGCCAAGGCTTTTTCGATCACAGAAGTCAACAAATGAGGGTGACGGGGACATCAGGGCCTGGGTTTACCTCCACATCACCCGAGGAAACGAGGAGTAGTAGGATGAGGGTGCGGCTAAAGGCTATCAAAACTGGTCGCCTAGAGCGTTGGGGACAAGGAATAAAAGGAGCAGATTTATGGGCGTGGTAGAATAGATTCTGGGCATAATGTGCAGACAGGGGTATGGTGGGGCACGGGTACAGCGGAGGCAAGCCCAGGCACTGGGTGATGATAAGAGAGGTTGTATCTCTGGACATGCTGGTCTCAATGTGAGGTCACCGCATGTGTGGGGGGTGGGACAAAGGAGGTATCAGAGGTACGGAGAGTGGAACTACGGGGTCCATTGCAAACCAAAACAATGATAGCTAGCCTGAACAACAGTATGCAAGGCATATTGATATTTGAGAGAGACATACAATAAGGCATAAAGTGATTGCAGGTCTTGATTGGGAGAGCTAGCTAAAACAACAGGTAAGATAACAGCAGCTAGTCCACTAACACAGCAACAACAGGTAGAAATGGCGACGACTAGGCAGAGAGGGTCGGATTAACTACACACAGATCCTGAGTTAAAGCACAGAGCCGACAGATAAAACACAAATAAACAGAATGGAGTACCGTGAATTAATGGACAGTCAAGCAGGCATCAGCTATGTAGCCAAGTGATCATAGTGTCCAGGGGGCAGCCGAGATGGAGCAGGGAGGCCTCCACTAAGCTAGCACGCGGCGTTTAAAGTTAGTAGCCCGGGGGTGGTCTGCTCAGACGGAGGGGGTCTGCTCAGACGGAGGCCGGTTGAGGGCACAGTGGCTGGGGTATTCGTCTGCAGACCAGACGTGGTCGTGTCGACAGAGAATCCAAGCCGGATGGCGATGGCGAAAGAGAGGTTGTGAATTGTAGAATTGTGTTTGCTAACTGGTGCTAGCTTCGTGCAGTGGCGCTAGCTGCGCTAGCTGCAAGCTAGCTGTGAGATCAGAAGTACTACGCTGACAGACACAGCAAACCTTCTTGCCACAGCTCGCATTGATGTTGCCATCCTGGATGAGCTGCACTACCTGACCACTTGTGTGGGTTGTAGACTCCGTCTCATGCTACCACTAGAGTGAAAGCACCGCCAGCATTCAAAAGTGACCAAAACATCAGCCAGGAAGCATAGGAACTGAGAAGTGGTCTGTGGTCACCACCTGCAGAACCACTCCTTTATTGGGGGTGTCTTGCTAATTGCCTATAATTTCCACCTGTGTTCTATTCCATTTGCACAACAGCATGTGAAATTTATTGTCAATCAGTGTTGCTTCCTAAGTGGACAGTTTGATTTCACAGAGAAGTGTGATTGACTTGGAGTTACATTGTGTTGTTTAAGTGTTCCCTTTATTTTTTTGAGCAGTGTAGTTGTCAATTTGTTGAGGAAATCTGAAGAGATTTCACCCCATGCTTCCTGAAGCACCTCCCACAAGTTATATAGTGTAAAAATATAAAACACAACATGTGAAGTGTTGGTGCCATGTTTTATGAGCTGAAATAAAAGTTCCCAGAAATTTTACATACGCACAAAAAGCTTATTTCTCTGGTTTTGTGCACAAAATGTGTTTACATCACTGTTAGTGAGCATTTCTCCATTGCTAAGATAATCCATCCACCTGACAGGTGTGGCATATCAGGAAGCTGATTAAACAACATGATCATTACACAGGTGCACCTTGTGCTGGGGACAATAAAAGGCCACTCTAAAATGTGCGGTTTTGTCACACAACACAATGCCACAGATGTCTCAAGTTGAGGGAGCATACAATTGGCATGCTGACTGCAGGAATGTCCACCAGAGCGGTTTCCAGAGAATTTAACGTTCATTTTTCTACCATAAGCTGCCTCCAACTTCGTTTTAGAGAATTTGGCAGTACGTCCAACCGGCCTCACAACCAGAGACCATGTGTAACCATGCCAGATCAGGAGCTCCACACACATCCGGCGGCTTCACCTGCGGGATTGTCAAAGATCAGCCACCCAGACAGCTGATGAAACTGTGGGTTTGAACAACCAAAGAATTTCTGCATAAACTGTCAGAAACCGTCTCACGGAAGCTCATCTGCGTGTTCGTCGTCCTCACCAGGATCTGACTGCAGTTTGGCTTCGTAATTGACTTCAGTGGCCAAATGCTCACCTTCGATGGCAACTGGAACGCTGGAGAAGTGTTGTCTTCACGGATGACTCCCGGTTTCAGCTGTACCGGGCAGATGTATGGCGTCGTGTGGGCGAGCGGTTTTCTGACGTCAACATTGTGAACAGAGTGCCCCATGGTGGCGGGGGGGTTATGGTACGGGCAGGCATAAGCTATGGACAACGACCACAATTGCATTTTATGGATGGCAATTTGAATGCACAGATATACCGTGATGAGATCATTGTCGTGCCATTCATCCTCCACAATCACCTCATGTTTCAGCATGATTATGCACGGCCCCATGTCGCAAGGATCTGCCCACAATTCCAGGAAGCTGAAAATGTCCCAGTTCTTCCATGGCCTGCATACTCACCAGACATGTCACCCATTGAGCATGTTTGGGATGCTCTGGATCGACAGCGTATTCCAGTTCCCGCCAATATCCAGCAACTTCACACAGCCATTGAAAAGGAGTGGGACAACATTCAACAGCCTGTTCAACTCTATGCAAAGGAGATGTGTTGTGCTGCACGAGGCAAATGGTATTCACACCAGATACGGACTGGTTTTCTGATCCACGCCCCTACTTTTTTTTTTAAAGGTATCTGTGATCAACAGATGCATATCTGTATTCCCAGTCATGTTAAATCCATAGATTTGGGCCTAATGAATTTATTTAAATTGACTGATTTCCTTATATGAACTGTAACTCTGTAAAATATTTTAAATTGTTGCATGTTGTGTTTATATTTTTGTTCAAAGTAAAAAAAAAAAATGGAGGGGGGACGCACAAAACAATTAAGACAACAGGGATCTTGATCCAGGAGGGGATTGAATGTCTCTGCTGTAACCAAGAAGCTTGATCTTGACATCTAGCCACTTAGCAAACCAAATGCATAGCTGGAGCCCTGAGCTGGATATAATTTATTTGACAAATCTTAGGTTTCTTATAGTTATACTTAACTTATAATAAGTTATTATTTCAACGGTATTGAAAATAATACAGGCACATGTAGATTGTCTCATTTACATATTTTGCACAATATTTCGGGAGAATTGCAATACAGAAAAATCGTATATTTACCCCCAATTTTTATTTTATTTAACTAGGCAAGTCAGTTAAGAACAAATTCTTATTTACAATGATGGCCTACACCGGCCAAACCCAGACGACGTTGGGCCAATTGTGCGCCGCCCTATGGGACTCCCAATTTCCTTCGAAAAGGCTATCCATGGCCAGAAGCAAAGACTTACAAACTCACTACTTTTACTATTATGTTTAGTCTCCCCAAAAAGCTTGTCCATTTCATGTAACATCCATAATGCTTATTTTCTTTATTTCACCAACATGCCAATATTTAGAAGTCTGCTTTTTGGGGGGGTACACTCCCCCCAAGGGGTACTATAGCCACACACATGAAAAGTTTCATTTACATTTTGTTTGTCCATTCTGTGAGACATTAAAGTTGTGATTTTGCGTGCAAATGTAATGTCCATAACTCTGGAATCGCCCTACTACAATAACAACCCGGGATGAGTTAGATCAATAATAGTCAATTGATGGTGTCTGTATGACTTTCAGAACTTTTTTGAATTGAACATTTAAAACCCCCAATTTAGTGATATTTTTCATCCCAATTTAAGAGATATTTTCTACTGCTGGACAGAGATCTAAGTTTAAAATATTTATTTTGATTCAAAGTATGTACAGCTTTCCACCCCACAATAGATAAATAACCATGTGTTTATTTTGCACGCACACATTTTATGGAATTTTGCTGGTAAAAAAAAAATGTTTCAGTTTATAAAACAACTTTGATCAACCCTAGCAACCATCAACTTTAAAGACTGGGGGTGTATTCATTCGTGCACACCGTAGCTAAATGTTTTGCCACCAAAAAGGTTTTTCAACAGAAGCGAGAGTTTCTTATTGGACAAATTCAGGTAGCTAGGTCCCTCCACGTTTTGTCCCATTTGCTTCCAAGTGAATACACTATTGCCCAATCCCAAATTGACCCCGAGACCCTACATCCTATGCATGTGCGAAGATCTGAGAGGATTTGACAGTTGTAAGCAACATGGTGAAACTTCCACTTTTGCAGTGAGCAAGTGGTTCTATTACCATATTGTTTACGCCTGTCAAATCCTCTCAGATCTCCACAAGTGCATAAGGCGTCGGGTCTAGGGGTCGATTTGGGATTGGCCCCCTTGTGTTGGACTCTACCTGCAGCAGGGGAACGGAGGTCTGCGACGAGTCGTTAATGAAGACATAGGACATGTCCGAGTGGGTGTCAGAAAATTCCAGCGTACCTGAAGAGGGGGAGGGAGGGACGGTAGCGGGGAGAAGGGTGAGAGGGAGGTAGGAAGGAATGGGGAGGGAAGAGGGGGAGGAGGGTAGGAAAGAGCAAGAAGGAAGGAGGGAGGGAAATAAAGAAGAGAGAAGAAAGGGATGGATGGAGGGAATGAGAAATTGAGACAGGAATGTTTTATTTTTTAGGCCTCTGTAGAGTGTTGAGGCAGTAACCAAAAGGTAGCTGGTTCAAATCCCCAAGCCAGCAATGTGGAAAAATCTGCCCTTGAGCAAGGCAGTTAAATCCACAAAAACAACTGCTTCCGGGCGCCGATGACGCACTGGTGTCGATTAAGGCAGCACCCCGCACCTCTGATTCAGATCGGTTGGGTTAAATGCGGAAAACACATTTCAGACGAATGCATTCAGTTGTGCAACTGACTAGGTATCCTCTTTCCCAAGCTTGCTGTCTTGGCAAGATAAAATCAAAAGCTAACGTTATGTTAACTTGCCTTGACGTTAGCTAGCTAACGTTAGCTGGCTGATATTCATGTGTATGTAACGTAGCTAACGTTAGTTAGCTTACTAGCTAGTAGGCACATTGTTATTATAAAAACACAGAAATATCTAGTAAATACGGTAGCTAGCTAACGTTATTGACATCGAATCGTTTCATGATCCAACATACCCAGCCAGCTAGCTAGCATTCGTTTGGTACTAGCTAGCTAGCTGGCTGGGTATGTTGGATCATGAAACGATTCGATGTCAATAACGTTAGCTAGCTACCGTATTTACTAGATATATAGCTAACAGACTCGTAATAACGTGACAACAAGCATTTGTCGAGCTTATTCAGTTGTTAGTGATGTTAGCTAGTTACCTGTTTAGGTGTTCCAAATCAGAGGAGAAAATCTAAATTCGCTTTTCTGCTAAGCAGTGTGTTGTTGTGGTGGATGCTGAACCAGCTGTGATTTTACAACAGCTCAGCGGAAACTGGGTTACTCTCTGGGTGTAATAATTACGTCGATTCTGTTGCAAAACGTTTTGCAATATAACTCGTTTACTCCGATGGCAAAACGCAAACGACAGTTTCTATTGGACAAATTCAGGTCGGTCCCTCCCCGTTTCGTTCCGTTGCTCCATTTGCTTCCGTTTGGTTCCGAAACAGTAAATGGTTCCCGTAATTAAAACACCCCTGCTTTTTGCGGCAGAGGAAGAAGGCTCTCTCTCTCAGAATCTGATATATCAGGCAATCAGCATTTATAGTAGTCTTAAATATACACATATTATTACTGTGGAAAGATACATTAATATACAAATCAGTTGACCTAGCCAGAAATGTCCCACCATATAAAGCATTATGGAATTCAACATAAAAACTTTGCCATTTTGTTGTTGTCATTTACCAGGTACTTTTATCCAGAGTGACCTAGAGTAGTGAGTGCATACTGCAATACATTTTAATACTCCCCCCCCTGTACTGGTCCACCGTGGGAATCGAACCCACAAACTCTGGTGTTGCTCTATCAACTGAGCCACAGGGGATCTTACGTTTCACTGTGAAATTTATGCTATATATTTTTTTTTTCAAGGTAGCCCTGAAGGCTGTATGATTAATAGATTATTTTTTTTCAAGAATGAGAGGTTTTGACAAACATTAAAAACGTAGCCTAATATGTCAAATCAAATTAAAAAACCGTCGATACAAAGTGTATTTAAGGTCTCAACACACTACGTACATTTTTTTCCAAAATACAACAAGAAAACTGTCTTACCTGATGCAACGACCCCATCCAGTGGCAGTATTAAAAGGCTGCATTTCCACAGGCAGCCCAATTATGTTCTTTTCCCGCAAATTGGTATTTTGACAATAACCGGAGAAAAGAGTAGAATTGGCCTGCCTATGTAAATGCAGCAAAATGTTCCCCAATCCAAGAGTGGTTTAAAACTATTGATGATGTTGTGTTAGTCAGTGGTTGACAATCAAATATGACTGCTGTGGCTTTCCACGGAAAAGATGAAGACAAAATAAAAGTGTTATCACCTAAGTGTTAAACTTTAATGTTGTCTTGTTAAGCACACAGCACTTTATGTGTTAAGTACCTACTAGGTTAGGTATGTTGCACTCTTCAAATGTGGTAAATCCACTACATCAAACAACATATATTTAATTTGGACCCTTTTACACATACTGTAGTCTAGATCTGTATAGGTGGTATATCATTGTGTTTAATTTCTCTCAAACAATCCTAATCATCGTTCTTCATTCAATCTGAATCTGTGTTAGTTGTAATGCTTTTATTTCATTGTGAACACAAAACTGCAACTTTTGACCAAATCTGTTGTGTCCTCTGAGGAAAATGTAGCACGTCTGCATAATCATTGCAGTTATACATCTCTGTTATACATGTAAAATGTGGATTTGTATGAAAAATATTTATTTTTCAGGTTCTCAAAATTCCTTTTAAGACAGTGGAATATATTCAACAGAGGTCAGTGTCAAAACAGTGACAATAAAAAATGTGTTTTTATCTTTTTGTGTCATTCAAATATACTCATAGAATTATATATTTCCATATAAAACATATCCTACATTTTTTTTTGTTTCGTTCCTATCATCGAATGTACAGATCATCTCCCCCAAAATATATTTGTAAATAACCTTTGAACCAGGAATAATTACAGTGAAGTATAAGAATTACAATCTAGATTACAGACAAAAGAACAACAAATGAGAAAAAATCTAATTGAAAAAGATGTACTCAGGGCTACCAATGAGAGATGGGCCTGTGTGTTAGACATAGTGGTAATAGTGGTTACAACTTAAGGCACCCAGCACTTTTAACATCAGTGGCTGCGTTCCAGGTCACCTACATTGCAAGCGTTGCATTGGCATCAGATTGCTAGATCATATGATGTGGCTAGCTGGTATATTAATCACCTATCCAGGTGTTTTGAGATCTGGCAGGCGTCTGCAATGTAGTCGCACTGGAACGCATCCATCAACATGACAGGAACTGAGGAGAGCAGATAGGGACTACAGCAACACAGTAGGCCTTATCGTTTGCTCTGATAAAATTGATAGTAAGCTTCTGTCCAACAACAAATATTGTAACAGGAAATGTGTGTGTGGTGTGTTTGTTGTTAGTTTGTGATTCCTTCCAAGCAGTTACTGCGTACTTGTATGTTTTGGCTCAAGTATGGGTGGTGGAGGGTTTTATAAAAACCCAAATTTGGTCACAAAACAAAATGGAGCGAAGATAGTTACTCTCCTCACCTCGATAACCTGAGTGGACCCATGGAGAAAATGATGGTTCTAAATAATTACAAAGCCAACATGATTTGGTGCAATGTACTATAGGCTTGGTCACCCATTCCAGTCAGTGAAGGAGGTGAGTTTAAAGTAGCAATATTCAATATCTGTTTCCACCCAAAGTGTGAAACCCCCCTAACAACTGCATTTGTAAACAAAGGGGTGGGTCTTGGGAACATGGAACTACCATTGAGTTACTTTAACTCTAAGTTAGCTGTCTAACACAGTGACAGTGACATTACACACTCCACTATTAGGGTCTCACTGAGCACAGGAGTGCTCCTTAAAAGGAGATGGTCACAATAATCATGTGTGTTCAGTGTAGATGGTGTGTGTTCCAGCAGTGAATTGGGGGGGGGTGGGGGGGGGGGGGGGCTGGTGTTGGTGGTTAGAACCTTCAACCTCCACCGCTGTAGCTAAACTGAAAAGAAACGCACAAGTTACAGATCTTTACCTGCACAGACTGACTCCATTCATACCACAGGAGGTTTGTGGCACCTTCATTGGGGAGGACTGGCTCATAATAATGGCTGGAGCTGAATAAGTGGAATGGTATCAAATGCATGCAACGCATGGTTTCCATGTGTTTGATGCCATTCCATTCGCTCCGTTCATGCCATTGCTGTGAGCCGTTCTCCCCTCAGCAGCCTCCTGTGATTTATACCAATTATAGGCACTCACATTACCGCAATACATTAAACATACGCATAAATGGGATCTTATATAAATAGAAGTATCACCATTTTTTCCAAGTGATTCGGCATGGGATGACGTTACCTCACCCGATCTGTCTATGCCACTCATTCTAATATTTAAAAAGTGATGGATTTGTCTTTTTCAAAACTGTTGTCAAGTTGAGTCCCAGGGTAGGGTAGCACCAAAAAAAAAAGAACATATTGGCTTCTAATAGAATCACAAGCACATATCATAACACACTTACTGTTTCTCTTAACTGAAGCAGACATAATAGATATCATAGGTGTGTGTGTGTGTTTGAGTATGAAAAGCGGTTGGCTAGCTATAGCAGTTAACAGGTCTCTTAGGTTCATGACTGCATGTAGTTGTAACGGCAGAGAACGCATTCATCCCAAATAGCATCATATTCCCTATGTAATGCACCACTATGGACCAGAGTCCTATGGGTAGTGCACTATATAGGCCATTTGGGATGTAGCCCAGGAAGCGAAAGCGGTTCAGTGCAGGCCAAAGGGGTGGTTTGAGGTTGCACTCTCCGAGGTAGCCGTGAATGTTTTCAGACACATAACCATAGCAACGTGAAAAGAACAAAATAAAGACACATGAAACATACAGTATAGCACCACTGTCAGTAATAATCTAGTTTCGAACAAGACCGCTCATCTCTCCATCCCTTTCTGTCTTACATCGATAGAAGGGCATCCTAAACCCACAAAAGGGCCCTCGTCGGCTCCTTCAGGAGCCCCTCACCCTCCTAGTGAGACCCCTAGATGAAGCAGGAGAGGTGCTCAAATTCAGTCAGTCAAAGTTTATTTTGTATTTTTTATCATTTCAATTACTCCATCTCCACCTCCATCTCTCTTTTTCCTTTCTGATAAGTAATCATCACCCTCTCCTTTGTTGTTTCAGTCTCTCTCTTTTTCATTTCCCATATCTTCTATCCATCTCTCCATCTTCGACTCTTATCCCAGCTACAAGATCTTGCTGCAGACTTGACAGCGACTGACTCGGCTGCGTTGGTTGCCTCCTTTCAGTGTGTCCATCGGAGGGGGGTCGAACTCCCGGTTAGGCTCAACCGTGGTCAGCCAGAAGCTGTACTTGTTGGCAAAGTAGTGGCAGGTGCCCTTGGCCCCATTACACTCAATGAAGGGCGTGGCGCGGAAGTCTTCCAGACAGGACCCTGGAGAGCTCAGGGACTGGCCGCCGCCCTCAGCCCCGGCAGCAGTGTGCTGTATGGGGGGAAAGGAGAGAGAGAGAGAGGAGGAGGGGACCAGACAATACCTAGGTGTTAGTTTCTAGATGGTGGTTTAGACTATGGAGTTATTGGGTAGTGAACTAGCTTTCATTAGAGAATAAAATATAGGCCAGGATTCAAAGAGTGATTGACATTTAAAGGTAATTTTACGATTGAGCCGACATCTTCAGCGGTTGCCATGAATGTGATCGCAAACGCAGGAATATTGGCTTAAGAAGGCACTCTGGGCGACAACGCTCTACATTGCACAGTGGATTAAATCTGGCCTTAATCCCCCCCCCCAACTCACCATGAGAAAGGAGTACCCGATCCAGAGGGATCTCCAGCCGGGAGGGCAGGTAGGGATGGTGAGGTCCTGTGAGTGGACAGCTACAGGCTGGGAGTAGGCCTCGCACACGGAGCACCTGCTGATGTACTGGCTGATGGCCTCCTCTCCCACCGGCATCATGGGGATGGGTGCCGTGGTGGACAGCCAATAGGACTTGTCGTTGCGGCTGGCGTAGTAGCAGATCTCGTTGGGCGTGCAGTACAGGAAGGGGACAGTGCTGAAACGGGGAAGGCAGGAGCCTGCCATACCTGCGAGAGAGGGAGAGAGGTGGAGAGAAGGGGGAGAGATGGGGGAGTAGGGGAGGAGAGATATAAAGTTGAGCTTTCCACAGGTTTTGTAGGTCGCTCTGCCTGCCCGAATTGTATAATCGCTCATGTTGCCCTTGTGTGTGTGTGTGTGTGTGTGTGTGTGTGTGCGTGTGCAAGCGTGTGTGTGACGCACCGAGGTCCTGGTTATGGGCCTTCTCCTGCCCCTCAACATACAGCAGACTGTATCCTTCCCAGAGCTGAGCCATGCCCTGAGGACACATGGGCACCTGGTTGTTCTGACTGTGCTTCACCAGAGTGTAGCCAATACTCCTGCTGCGCGCCACACTACCTGGGGGACCCTGCAGGCCAGGCTTACCGGGCAGACCTGGGTGAGAGAGGAGAGGAAGAGAGTGGGGAGGTGAAAAGAGATGGGAGGGGAGAAGTGGGGAGGGAGTATGTAAGTAGTACAGGTTCAAATGTTGTGTATCACTTTACTTAAAACCTCCGGCTATAATGCATTATGATGCGATTATAAAGCAATGTAAGACTTGTCATGTTGTATAGAGGTCGATGTGTGTTCAGACGGATTCACATACAGACATTCTAGATACACACTCATACTCACAGTTGGCAAATATACTGTAGACACTATACACACACACACACACACACCTTGTGACCCGGTAGGTCCAGGGAAACCAGGAGTACCAGAGTCTCCCAGAGGTCCGTCCAGGCCTGACCCTCCGTTCCTCCCCAGCTTCCCTACCGCGCCGGGCCTGCCTTTAGGACCTGGAACAGAGGAGGAGGATCTGATGTCACTTCATGTTTTAATACCTAATGTGTCAGGTTTGGATCAGGGTAGTGTAAACTGATCCTTGAAATGGAATTAGGAGGTGACTGTGGTTCGTCTGAATCCACACAAGGCAAAACTGATCCTAGATCAATATTCCTTCTCTGAGATGCTTTGTGAATATAGTCCCAGTAGGTTACTTACCCCCCTGCCTGGCCTCTGGCTGTTCTAAGTAGGCTACTCACCCCCCCTGCCTGGCATGCCAGGATTGCCTGCTTCTCCCACGGGCCCTGGAGCTCCGTTGGCCCCGGGGTCTCCCATGTCTCCATAGGTTGTCCGGTTGCCCTGCCAGGGGAAAGTTATACCTTGGGGTCCCTTACGACCAGTATTACCTAGAGGGGGAGGGAGAGAAGTGTGAGGAGGGGAAAGGAGGGGGGAAGGGGATGGGGAGGAAGGGAGAGAGAGAGAGAACGCAAAATGAGAGGTACATTTTTTACAATTAATTAATCAAATTGACAAAGACAAGTGTTTCATCTTCAAGATCAGTGTGTGTTAAAAGGATAAGTCTCTCACCACTCCTTCCTTTGGGTCCTTTCCCACCGTAGTATCCTGGATCTCCAGGGAAGCCCATTTGTCCAGATGCTCCACTGTACCCAGAGTCACCTCTCTCTCCTGGGCAACACAACAACAACATGTACAACACACGCCATCAGACACATGATACACCAACTACAGGGTAAGAAAATGTCAGATCAACATCCAATTCTGGCTGATACTTTATTGAGTTGTCAACAAATGTGCCCATCAGACAAATTGTACGTTTCAGATCAACATCCAATTTAGGTTGATATTCAAAAGTGAATCTTACTTGAAATAAATCAACCTTTTTTGAAACTATATTGTTGAGTCTATAAGGCTACCATCAAGGTAATCATCCTCAATCTGATAGCCATCATCACTGTACCTTGCTTTTGAATCACATTCTGATGGATATTACAGTACATTGATTTGTCATCCCTGTACCTTTGAATCCAGGGTTTCCGTCCCGTCCTGGGCCACCTGGACCCCCAGGGTCTCCACGGTTACCAGGGGTACCAGGGATGCCAGATAGCCCAGAGTCGCCTCTGTCTCCTTGGGCTGTACCGGGCCCCGGTGGGCCTGGGGGGCCTGGAGGACCACGGTAACCTGGAGGATCCGACCATAAACAATTAACACAAGAGTGAACTAGCCACAGTATAGAGGTCTATAGAGTGTTCGATTTAGATGGAGGGAGGAGAATGAGAGATGACTCAGAGGGAGAAATTGAGAGAAGGAGAAGGAGAAGAGGACAACCTGGAGGAACGGACAGAGGGGAGAGGAGATGTTAACACTCAGTAAACTAGGTATAGATATAGAGTGGTAAGAGATGGGGAGATGTAGGGAGGAAAGAGATAGAGGGGAAAGTAAAAAGGAGGAGAAGAACATGGAAGAAAGAGGAGGAAAGTGAGATGGAGGAATATAAGGAGACAAATCTCAGCTGATCAAATCAAATCATATTAGTCACATGCGCCGTATACAACAGTGAAATGCTTACTTACAAGCCCCTAACCAACAACGCAGTTTAAAAAAAATACAAATAAGAAATCAGAAATAAAAGTAACAAGTAATTAAAGACCAGCAGAAAAATAACGATAGCGAGACTACATACAGGGGCGTACTGGTACAGAGTCATTGTGCGGAGGCACTGGTTAGTTGAGGTAATATGTACATGTAGGTAGAGTTATTAAAGTAACTATGTATAGATGATAACAACAGAGAGTAGCAGCAGTGTAAAAGGGGGGGGGGGGGGACAATGCAAATAGTCTGGGTGGCCATTTGATTAGATGTTCAGGAGTCTTATGGCTTGGGGGTAGAAGCTGTTTAGAAGCCTCTTGTACATAGACTTGGCGCTCCGGTACCGCTTGCCGTGCGGTAGCAGAGAGAACAGTCTGTGACTAGGGTGGCTGGTGTCTTTGACAATTTTTAGGGCCTTCCTCTGTCAACGCCTGGTATAGAGGTCCTGGATGGATGGCAGGAATCTTGGCCCCAGTACGCACTGCCCTCTGTAGTGCCTTGCGGTCAGAGGCCGAGCAGTTGCCATACCAGGCAGTGATGAAACCAGTTAGGATGCTCTCGATGGTACAGCTGTAGAACCTTTTGAGGATCTGAGGACCCATGCAAAATCTTTTCAGTCTCCTGAGGGAAGAATAGGTTTTGTCGTGCCCTCTTTATGACTGTCTTGGTGTGCTTGGACCATGTTAGTTTGTTGGTGATGTTGACACCAATGAACTTGAAGCTCTCAACCTGCTCCACTACAGCCCCGTCGATGAGAATGGGGGAGTGCTCGGTCCTCTTTTTCCTGTAGTCCACAATCATCTCCTTTGTCTTGATCACATTGAGGGAGAGGTTTTTGTCCTGGCACCACATGGTCAGGTCTCTGACCTCCTCCCTATAGGCTGTCTCGTCGTTATCGGTGATCATACCTACCACTGTTGTGTCATCGACAAACTTAATGATGGTGTTGGAGTCGTGCCTTGCCGTGCAGTCATGAGTGAACAGGGAGTACAGGAGGGGACAGAGCACGCACCCCTGAGGGGCCCCTTTGTTGAGGATCAACGTGGCAGATGTGTTGTTACCTATCCTACCTGGGGGTGGCCCGTCAGGAAGTCCATGATCCAGTTGCAGAGGGAGGTCTTTAGTCCCAGGGTCCATAGCTTATTGATGAGCTTTAAGGGCACCATGGTGTTGAACGCTGAGCTGTAGTCAATGAATTGCATTCTCACATAGGTGTTCCTTTTGTCCAGGTGGGAAAGGGCAGTGTGGAGTGCAATAAAGATTGCATCATCTGTGGATCTGTTTTGGCGGTATGCAAGTTGGAGTGGGTCTAGGGTTTCTGGGATAATGGTGTTGATGTGAGCCATGACCAGCCTTTCAAAGCAGTTCATGGCTACAGACGTGAGTGCTATGGGTCGGTAGTCATTTAGCAGGTTACCTTTGTGTTCTTGGGCACAGTAACTATGGTGTTCTGCTTGAAACATGTTGGTATTACAGACTCGGAAAGGGAGAGGTTGAAAATGTCAGTGAAGAAAATTGCCAGTTGGTCAGCGCATGCTCGCAGTACACTTCCTGGTAATCTGTCTGGCCCTGCGGCCTTGTGAATGTTGACCTGTTTAAAGGTCTTACTCACATTTGCTGCGGAGAGCATGATCACACAGTCTTCCAGAACAGCTGGTGCTCTCATGCATGTTTCAGTGTTATTTTCCTCGAAGCGAGTGTATAAGTAGTTTAGCTCGTCTGGTAGGCTCATGTCACTGGGCAGCTCTTGGCTGTGCTTCCCTTTGTAGTCTGTAATGGTTTGAAAACCATGACACATCCGACGAGCGTCAGAGCCGGTGTAGTACAATTAGATCTTAGTCCTGTATTGACGCTTGCCTGTTTGATGGTTTGTCGGAGGGCATAGCGGGATTTCGTATAAGCTTCCGGGTTAGAGTCCTGCTCCTTGAAAGCGGCAGATCTAGCCTTTAGCTTTGTGCGGATGTTGCCTGGCTTCTGGTTGCGGTATGTACGTACAGTCACTATGGGGACGACGTCATCGATGCACTTATTGATGAAACCAATGACTGATGTGGCGTACTCTTCAATGCTATTGGAGGAATCCTGGGACACATTCCAGTCTGTGCTAGCAAAACAGTCCTGTAGCTTAGCATCTGCTTCATCTGACAACTTTTTTTATTGATCGAGTCACTGGTGCTTCCTGCTTTAATTTTTGCTTGTAAGCAGGAGGATAGAATTATGGTCAGATTTGCCAAATGGAAGGCAAGRMARWKKACAKCYRYGWCRYRGMTGTMMWYTKYCTTGCCTTCCATTTGGCAAATCTGACCATAATTCTATCCTCCTGCTTACAAGCAAAAATTAAAGCAGGAAGCACCAGTGACTCGATCAATAAAAAAAGTTGTCAGATGAAGCAGATGCTAAGCTACAGGACTGTTTTGCTAGCACAGACTGGAATGTATGAGTCTCTGTGTGTGGAGTAAAGGTGGTCCAGAGTTTTTTCCTTCTGGTTGCACATTTAACATGCTGATAGAAATTTGGTAAGACGGATTTAAGTTTCCCTGCATTAAAGTCCCCGGCTACTAGTCCCCGGAATTTTACTGTTTGCTTATGGCGGAATACAGCTCATTCAGTGCGGTCTTAGTGCCAGCATCAGTCTGTGGTGGTTTGTAGACAGCTACGAAAAATACACATTAGAACTCTCTAGGTCTACAGCTTATCATGAGATACTCTACCTCAGGCGAGCAAAACCTTGAGACTTCCTTAGATATCGTGCACCAGCTGTTATTTACAAAAATATATAGTCCGCTGCCCCTTGTCTTACCAGACGTCGCTGTTCTATCCTGCCGATACAGCGTAACGGCAGCCAGCTGTACATTGAGAATGTCGTCGTTCAGCCACGACTCCGTGAAACATAATATGTTACAGTTTTGAATGTCCCGTTGGTAGTTTAATCTTCCACGTAGTTCATCAATTTTATTTTCCAAAGATTGCACGTTTGCTAGCAGAATGGAAGGAAGTGAGGGTTTAGTCGATCGACTACAAATTCTCAGAAGGCAGCCTGCCCTCTGGCCCCTTTTTCTCCGCCTTCTCTTCATGCAAATGACGGGGATCTGGGCCTGTTTCCGGGAAAGCAGTATATCATTCACATCGAGCTCATCGGATTCGTTAAAGGAAAAAAAACGATTCTGCAAGTCCGTGTTGTGTAATCACAGTTCTGATGCCCAGAAGTTATTTTCGGTCATAAGAGACGGTAGCAGCAACATTACAGTTGAAGTCGGAAGTTTACATACACCGTAGCCAAATACATTCAAACTCCGTTTTTCACAATTCCTGACATTTAATCTTTGTAAAAAATTCCCTGTCTTCGGTCAGTTAGGATCACCACTTCATTTTAAGAATGTGAAATGTCAGAGTAATAGTAGAGAGAATTATTTATTTCTACTTTTATTTATTTCATCACGTTCCCAGTGGGTCAGAAGTTTACATACACTCAATTAGTATTTGGTAGCATTGCCTTTAAATTGTTTAACTTGAGTCAAACGTTTCTGGTTGCCTTCCACAAGCTTCCCACAATAAGTTGGGTGAATTTTGGCCCATTCCTCCTGATGTAATGGAGTCAGGTTTGTAGTCCTCCTTGCTCGCACACACTTTTTCAGCTCTGCTCACAAATATTATATAGGATTGAGGTCAGGGCCTTGTGATGGCCACTCCAATACCTTGACTTTCTTGTCCTTAAGCCATTTTGCCACAACTTTGTAAGTATGCTTGGGGTCATTGTCCATTTTGAAGACCCATTTGCGACCAAGCTTTAACTTCCTGACTGATGTCTTGAGATTTTGCTTCAATATATCCACATAATTTTCCTCCCTCATGATGCCATCTATTTTATGAAGTGCACCAGTCCCTCCTTCAGCAAAGCACCCCCACAACATGATGCTGCCACCCCCGTGCTTCACGGTTGGGAAGGTGTTTTCCTCCAAACATAACGACGGTCATTATGGCCAAACAGTTCTATTTTTGTTTCATCAGACCAGAGAACATTTCTCCAAAAAGTACGATCTTTGTCCCCATGTGCAGTTGCAAACCATAGTCTGGCTTTTTTATGGCGGTTTTGGAGCAGTGGCTTCTTCCTTGCTGAGCGGACTTTCAGTTTATGTCGATATAGGACTCGTTTTACTGTGGATATAGATACTTTTGTACCTGTTTCCTCCAGCATATTCACAAGGTCCTTTGCTGTTGTTCTGGGATTGATTTGCACTTTCCGCACCAAAGTACGCTCATCTCTAGGAGACAGAACGCATCTCCTTTCTGAGCGGTATGACGGCTGCGTGGTCCCATGGTCTTAATTGATTTCTTTTGATTTTCTCATGATGTCACTGAGTTTGAGAGGCACTGAGTTTGAAGGTAGGCCTTGAAATACATCCACAGGTACACATCCAATTGACTCAAACGATGTCAATTATCAGAAGCTTCTAAAGCCATGACATAATTTTCTGGAATTTTCCTAGCTGTTAAAGGCACAGTCAACTTAGTGTATGTAAACTTCTGACCCACTGGAATTGTGATACAGTGAATTATAAGTGAAATAATCTGTCTGTAAACGATTGTTGGAAAAATGACTTGTGGAGTGGTTGAAAAACTAGTTTTATTGACTCCAACTTAAGTGTATGTAAACTTCTGACTTCAACTGTATGTACAAAATAAGTAAAATGTATAAATTACAATTAATCTATAGTTTTGTAAAAGACCAAATGAAGGGTTAAATTACCTTCTTCTCCATCGATTCCTGGCAGGCCAGGGTCTCCCAGTGGTCCAGGGATGTTAGAAAAGACAGTCTCCCCGCGAGGACCAGGCATACCTGGGAAGCCCGTCACACCAGGACCCCCTGACATCCAGACAAGAGTTGTGGTCAGCATCAACACACACACACACACACACAAGTTACCCTTGGTGCATCACTGTTTCTGCTTTAGAAACCGACTCTGGTCAAAAGAAGTACACTATTACAGGAAATTACAGGGAATAGTGAAACAAGAAATATATTATGGACCGTAAACTATCACCTTCATGCACTTAAGGAAATCATGGATGGCGGAGGCTCAATCAAGCTAGTCATCTTGACTACTTTCTTATGTTATTCTCGCTGCCACCAAAAGTTAAGAGTGTTGATGGGGACCGAATGTGGTCGGACCATCAAATAATTGGTATACACATTACTCTTACAGAATTTCCGCAAGGGCGAGGATATTGGACATTTTATCAGAGCCTACTGGATGACAACTTGTTTTTAACCAAGACAGAATAATTTATGACTGACTTTGTCCTACATAACATAGGTACAGCAGATCACCTTATTGTATGGGACACTTTTAAATGTGTCTTAAGAGGCCATTCAATTCAATACTCCTCTTTAAAACAAAAACAATTTTGGTTAAAATATTTATATTAACAAAGGAAATAGAGGAACTAATAGGCCAGGGCTGGATGGCATACCAGTTGAGGCATATCAAACCTTTTTTTCAATGTACTCAGAGGTCCGTTATTAGCATGTTTTAACTACTCCTATAAAAATAGTAGACTATCAGATACTTAGCAAGGTCTGATTTCACTATTACTGAAACAGGACCCAGGTGGTAAATATAAAGATCCAGTCCACCTAAAAAACTGGAAACTCTTACACTTCATTGTTGCGATGCCAAAATCCTAGCAAATTGCATAGAAATAAAAACGTATTGTCGGATATTATTCATCCTAATCAGACATGTTTTTTACATGGACAATACATTGGAGATAATATAAGACAAGTACTGGAAACAATAAGACACTATGAAAAATCAGGGAAACCAGGCCTGGTATTCATAGCTGACTTTGAAAAGGCCTTTGATAAACCACAACTGGAATTTATATATAAATGCCTGGACAATTTTAATTTACGAGAAACTCTTATACAATGGGTTAAAGTTATGTATAGTTCCCCCAGGTGTAAAATGGTAAATAATAGCTACTTCTCAGAAAGTATTAAATTGTCAAGAGGAATAAAACAAGGTTGCCTACAATCGGCATATCTATTTATTATGGCCATCGAAATGTTAGCTATTATTAAAATCAGATCCAACAATAATATCAAGGGGCGAGAAATCCAGGGCTTAAAAAACAAAGCTGTGAGAGGTTGGATCCCTGCACAGCCTCATAGAGGATCTAGATCATTTCTCTAACCTCTCTGGATTAAAACCAAATTATGATATGTAAGCCATATTACATATTGGATCGCTAAAAAATACTACTTTTACATTACCGTGTAGTTTACCAATAAAATGGTCCGACGGTGAAGTGGACATACTCGGTATGCATATCCCAAAATAAAGAAATTCTCTCACTACAATACATTTTAATAGACAGTTAGCCAAATTAGATAAGATCTTGCAAACATGGCAAGGACAACACCTGTTTATTTGTGGAAACATCACCCTAATTAATTTTTTAGTCATACCCAGACTAACTATTTACTTATGGCCCTGCCTACACCTAACGATTTGTTTTTGTAATTATATGAGCAAACTTTTTCCAATTCATTTGGAACGACAAGCCAGACAAAATTAAACTGCCTTTTTATATAATGAATATGAATTCGTAGGGCTAAAATTATTAAATATTAAAGCATAGTACCTTTCACTAAAGGCATACAAAAACTATAATTAAATTAAAACTGTTTCTCTAGCAGATTAGTAAAGAATGCCTTTTTCCCTTCATTCAGATTACAACCTCTCGCTTTCGGTTATTTGAAAATGAAATAATCTCCAAAATATTGCTACTTTTAAAACAAGCAAAAGAAAGCTGGTTCCAATTTCAGTTGAATAAACCACAAAAGACATAACAAATATTACAACAAATATTAGTGTTGAGCTCAAATATACTAATTGATAAAAAACATATATATAATCTTTGTAAATTATATCATAAATAGGACTGGTGGAGTTATGTCACACATGCAGATAACAAACATATATGGACATTTCTGCTCTATCCAAAATTACAACCAACTGACTGCAGCATTACAGCAATTTTTTGTTGTTGAGTTATGTGGAAAGGGGAGAAGGTAAGGAACTTGTTGGCCCTGCATTAAAGGTTAAAATTGGCAAAAGAAAATTGTGACTCGTTTCAGGAAAGTATTTAAGTAAAAATACTTTAAAGTACTACTTAAGTCATTTTTTGGGGTATCTGTACTTTACTATTTACATTTTGGACTACTTTTAATTTTTCTTCACTACATTCATTAAGAAAATATTGTACTTTGCACTCCATACACTTTCCTTGACACCCAAAAGTACTCGTTACATTTTGATTTCTTAGCAGGACAGAAAAATAGTCCAATTCACACACTTATCAACCGAACATCCCCGGTCATCCCCACTGCCTCTGATCTGGTGGACTGACTAAACCGACATGCTTTGTTTGTAAATTATGTCTGAATGTTGGAGTGTGCCCCTGGCTTTCCGTAAAAAAAATAATTTAAAAAAAGAAAATGGTGTCATCTGGTTTGCTTAATATAAGGAATTATAAATGATTTATACTTTTACTTTTGATACTTAAGTATATTTTAAACCAAATAATGTTATACTTTTACTCAAGTAGAACTTTACTGGGTGACTTTTACTTCTCAGGAGCAGCATTTGAACGTAAACATTTATTTTTTATCAAAATGAGTTTTTGGGCAGAAATGCCTTCTGGAACATATGAACTTTCATGTGCCTTAATAACAAACTTGTATTCCATCCATAAATACGAATACAATGGTTAAATTACGAGCCTAGTTGGTTTAGCCATGGAAAAAGACAGGAACGTTCCCACTAGCCATGATTGGCTGAGATAATGTATGGGCTGGACATGCCGGGAGATGAGTTTGGATTGGTCTGCCATGTAGCATGCTTTTGTCTATAACATGAGCTGTTCAGTATGTGTTGACAGTCATTTCTACTGCGCCGTTTTTGAAAGATATAACGTTAGCCATCGAAAACTACAAAAGTTTTGCTACTTTTCTCAACAACATTGATGCCCTGAATCGACAGATCTGTAGGAAAAAGTGATGGGCTACTTTCTGCACACGCCACAATCAGTGTGAACCGGAGTGGCTTGACACAAAGCTGGCCAAACAAGATGAGTTAAATGGTTCCAGTCTGCCGTGAAGCGTTCATCCATGTATATGGGTAAGAGTCTAGCTACATTTTCCAGATATGTTTCTAATTTTGTCAGAAAGTCATTTTTATTGCAAGTTAAAGCATACCGTTAGTTAGCTAGCAAACATTAGCTTGCTGGCTCGCTAGCTAACATTACGTGTGTAATCTGTGTAGTACTATTATTTGAATCAGAAATCCCCATTTGTATTGCTAGTTATAGCCTAATGTTAGCTAGTTAACATTGAACCAGGTTTGTTAGCTTTAGCCACCTGCAGATTCATACTACAGCTATGAAAACATTTGAATTGGTAGAAGTAGAAGTTGGGGTTATGCCGGTTCATTGTTTAGCTAGCTAGTTAGCTAGCTAGCTGCATGTCTAAACAAAACACTCCACTTCGGCCGGATTATTACATGACCCATCAAATTAGCAAGTGTGTCTGGGGGTGATTATGGCCATCGATTGTATTTCATGAACATGTGTACATGTCTAGACAATAGTTTCCCATCCACTCAGCTAGATGTGGCTGAAGTTTGGTTATAGCATTTCTTTCACATGACCCATTCATTTAGACAAGTGTGTCGGGTAAGCGTCATCCAATAACGATAAAATATGAATAAAATATTTTTATCTGAACACTTTCTGTTTTTGATATTGCTACTATGCAAGTACTATCACTGTACGATTTACACCTTCTGTATCCTGTGACTAATAAACTACATCAAACTTTTACATTTTGCTACATCAGACCGAATCTAGACAGTCGGTCACAATTGTGATAAATAAAAAAGTAAACCAGGTTCATTTAAGGACCAAAAAATGTACAGCTGCACCATACAAGTTGTAAAATAGTTGGGAAGAGATTTTCATGGCACACGGTTTATGAACTGATACACAAAACAATTCCGGATTCAAATTATTATACAAAATTCTTGCAACAAATAAAAAGTTATGGCAATGGGGAATACAACCATCCCAGCTCTGCAGATTTTGCTGCAAAGAGACAGAATCATTAGATCACGTGTTTTGGTACTGCCCATATGTAGCTTGTTTTTGGTCGCCGGTTCAGAAATTGCTGAAAAATCACAACATTTACCTAAAGCTAACTCTGTAAATGGCACTGCGAGGTTACTTGAAAAGCCATAGTCACTCGATCAATTATATAATACTCTTAGTGGCTTCCATCGGCCACTGATTGGTGGAGTGCTGCAGAGACAGTTGTCCTTCTGAAAGGTTCTCCCATCTCCACAGAGGAACTCTGGAGCTCTGCCAGTGACCATCGGGTTGTTGGTCACCTCCCTGACCAAAGCCCTTCTCCCTCGATTGCTCAGTTTGACCGGGTGGCCAGCTCTAGGAAGAGTCTTGGTGGTTCCAAACGTCTTCCATTTAAGAATGAGTGCTTGGGGACCTTCAATGATGCAGAAATGTTTTAGTACCCTTCCCTAGATCTGTGCCTTGACACAATCCTGTCTACGGACAATTCCTTCGACCTCATCGCTTGGTTTTCGCTCTGACATGCACTGTCAACTGTGGGACCTTATATAGACAGGTGTGTGTCTTTCCAAATCATGTCCAATCAATTTAATTTACCACAGGTGGACTCCAATCAAGTTGTAGAAACATCTCAACGATGATCAATGGAAACAGGATGCACCTGAGCTCAAATTCCAGTCTGATAGCAAAGGGTCTATTTTTTATTTATTTTTATAAATCTGCAAAAATTCTAGAAACCTGTTTTCGCTCTGTCATTATGGGGTATTGTGTGTAGATTGATGAGGGGAAAAAACAATTTAATCAATTGTAGAATAAGGCTGTAACGTAACAAAATATGGAAAAAGTCAAGGGGTCTGAATACTTTCCCAAGGCACTGTATATTATCTATGTCTGTGTGACCAACCAGTGTTCGAAACCCTGGTCTTCTGCACGCCACAAGACTGTGTTAGCCCGCTGAGCTAAAGCATAGGCATTAGCTCAGGGAGCTAACACAAGTCTATAGGCAGTGTTAGGGTTGGAGTCGGTCATCACGTTACTCATCAAGGTTACTCATCTACGCTCATCTGTGCTTTTACACCTGCATTGCTTGCTCTTTGGGGTTGTAAGCCGCCTATCTTTAAAGCACTTTGTGACTACTGCCGATATAAAAAGTGTTATAAAATACATTTGATTGATTATTTGATTCTGATTGATTGATCTTTCTCACCTGACTCTCCTCTAGCTCCCTTCTCTCCATTGTACCCAGGTCCACCTGGGATGGAGGAGCCCCTTTCTCCCTTCAGACCGGCTGCTCCAGGAGTGCCGGGACGACCCCCGTCACTATAACCTGGGGTTCCTGGTAGACCCTTGGGTCCAGCCAGTCCGTTGAGCCCATCAAGACCAGGAGATCCCGGCAGACCTTGAGAAAGAATACTATTATTGCATTATAATATCGCCTAAAATAAAACATACTAAAGTTATGTTCGAGCAAGCCATGTCAGTTTAAGATAAAGAACCATTTTCTCTCAGGCCAATGATGTTGTATTAACAATGGTAATGTGTGGCATGGAAAAGCTAGAGGAGACTATGGTTCAGAGTGTCGAAACAAACCTTTCTCTCCAGATGTTCCAGGGGAGCCGGAGCGGCCAGGCATCCCGTCCAGACCTCTTCCTCCTGGGTATCCGTTCAGACCCTTAGCGCCAGTGAAACCAGGGGTACCTGAGAAGGGGGGACAAATTAATGTAAAGAAAATATTAATAATGATAAGGTTTCTTTCCCTCTTTTTTTCTATATCACTTCCTGTGACATTATTAATCTGTGTGGCCTTTATGACATCACTTCCTGTGACATTATCATCCCCACTCACCCATTTGTCCGGTTATTCCTCGATCTCCCGGTGCTCCCTTCTGTCCGTTGAACCCAGGGCCGCCTGCGAAACCGTTGTCCCCGGGGGCGCCTTTAGCACCTGGGTCACCTGAGTAACCAGGGGTTCCGGCCTCACCTTTAGCTCCGGGACCTCCGGGGTAGCCGGACGAGTCACCTCGCTCACCTGAGAACCATACAATATACAGGTAAGAACTTACCAATACAAAACCTTTACACTGAAAAGGTACAGGAAAGAATGGCAGAGATAACAGAATACAACGGGTAAGAGAATACAGTTAAGAGAATAGCACAGATAAGAGACCAACAATGGTAAGGGACTACAGTTAAGAGAATAGCACAGGGAAGAGACCAACATAGGTACAGTAAGATGACATGAGGTTCACAGGTAGGTATACAACAGGTGATGCGACAGCTACTCACCTTTAGCACCTGGCTGACCAAAGACTCCGGGGTTTCCAGGGAAACCAGGTTCGCCATCGTCACCCTACAGAACAATAATATGTCAAACTCAGTATAACATCAACTGCCACTTCTGTCTACTGCCTACAACATCACTGTTAAACTATTTGTATGGTGGTGTATGTGCCTACCCTAGGTCCAGGCATGCCAGGGAAGCCGATGATACCGGGAGATCCTTTAGGCCCTGGGTAGCCTGGCCCGGCTGGGCGCCCAGGGAGACCAGAAAGTCCTTGTTCTCCTTTAGCCCTGTCAGCATAACCAGGCAGTCCGGGCAAACCCTGTCGACCAGGCAGCCCTGGGAAACCCTTGTCACCTGGGGACAGGGAGGCACAAAATGGAGGATGTAGGAGCTTGTTGGTGATACGCATTTGATCCTTAATGGCGGCTGAAGGAGCTTGTTCGTGATGAGCATTTGATCTAAAATGGCGGCTGCAGGAGCTTGTTGGTGACACACGTTTAGCACAAAATGGCTGCTGCAGGAGCTTGATGGTGGCCAGGTTGAAGATGTCCTAAACTGGATAACGTAATAATTCCAAGAGGATGCTTTTGAAAATAAACAGATTCATAGGACCAGCACCGTTGCTAACTAGCATCTCTGGTCCGATTGTTTCGAAATCTTCCGCATTTACGTAAAGAGTGATGGGATATTAGAACCCTCTTGTATTAACCTTTGTTATCTTCAGCCTAGGTTAGTGGCACACATTTGTAACAAAATGGCAGATGTAAGACCTTGTTGGTGACCCACATTTGGCACAAAACGGATGACAATTTTGATTTGTAGCCTACCACCTACCTCTAGGTCCAGGGAAACCGGGTAGACCGTTGGCCCCATTGTCGCCCATCTGTCCCTTCTCAATGTACTCAACTCTGACGGGTCGAGAGGGTGCGCCGGGTGGACCAGCGTTACCTCTGTCACCTGGAACACACACACATAAGAGAGAAGCCACATCATTCCGTTTCTCTTTGAACCAAATAATACAGTTAGGGTTTCTTCTACGCCATAGGGTTTGAGCAAGCCGAAGAGAAACATTTGTGAAGCTAAACTAAAATGATCATCTACTCCCTATCCACTCCCTTCCCATCATTCCATTAGTTCTGTCATTCCCAATCCTGCACCTTTAGGTCCTGGCGCTCCGAAATCTCCGGGCAGACCGTCTCTTCCTGAGAATCCGGGAGCTCCTTTCCCTCCTGGACCTCCAGGTCTTCCAGGGTTACCTGGCATTCCGGGGAAACCCACCAGTCCGGGGTAACCGCTCTCGCCTGTGAACAGGAAAGGAATCATGATTAGAAAATGGCTCGTGGATCTGAGTAATATCCACTTTACATCGACATTTTCAAGCCAAATAAACATCAATAGAGCAATAGTAGGTATGGGTCCAATTACTCTACTCATCTCTCTAAAAATGCCAAGTGCCCGACGTGGCTCTGGTTAAAAACTACTGCACTGAATGGTGTAATTTGAGATTTGCACTATTGTGAGTGTCCACCCTACCTTGGCTTGGAAGTTAGCTATGGAGGTGTGTATGTTCGGTTATCCACCACCACCTTACCCTTTCTTCCTGGTCCCCCAGGGATGCCCTCTCTTCCCCCGGGGCCCGGTGGTCCTGGAAGACCCCTGAGTCCTGGAGAGCCATCGCCTCCTGGATCTCCTGGTTGTCCCTTCATCCCAGCTGGGCCTGGAAAGCCTGCATCACCTCTGGCTCCCTTCACACCGGGGTAGCCTGGGCGGGGAGGGAGAGGACAGCGAGTCAGGCATAACTCTTTCCTCTGAAAATCAATGGAGTACATTAGATTAATGTTAAAGAATTGTTCAAATAGGGCAGGGAGAAAGTGCTGATTTATAAACACATACATTAGACATCAAAATAACCAAACTTACCATAACTTACCTTTATTGCACTGTTAAAAACTTACCTTGTTGTGACATATACTACAATCATATTCAGTATCTAAATGACATTATAAACTGGGTGGTTTAAGACAAAACATTTATTTTATAATAGCAACAAGGCACCTTGGAGGTTTGTGCTATATGGCCAATATACCACGGCTAATGGCTGTATCCAGGCTCTCCGCGTTGTGTCGCGCATAATAACAGACAAAAGTATGTGGACACCTGCTCATCGAACATCTCATTCCAAAATAATGCCCAATAATATGGAGTTGGTCCCCCCTTTGCTGTTATAACAGTCTCCACTCTTCTGGGAAGGATTTCCACTAGATGTTGGTACATTGTTGTGGGGACTTGCTTCCATTCAGCCACAAGAGCATTAGTGAGGTCAGGCACTGATGTTGGGCAATTAGGCCTGGCTCGCATTTCTTATGGACCTCGCTTTGTGCACGGGGGCATTGTCATGCTGAAACAGGAAAGGGCCTTCCCCAAACTGTTGTCAAAAAGTTGGAAGCACAGAATTGTCTAGAATGTCATTGTATGCTGTTGTTGGCACTATGCATTGGGGCAGGTAGCATTCTCCTGGCAACCACCAAAACCAGATTTGTCCATCGGACTGCCAGATGGTGAAGGGTGATTCATCACTCCAGAGAATGCGTTGCCTATAGGTTTCCAATGGTCCAATTACACCACTCCAGCCGACACTTGGCATTGCGCATGGTGATCTTAGGCTTGTGTGCGGCTGCTCGGCCATGGAAACCCATTTCATGAAGACCCAGATGAACAGTTCTTGTGCTGACGTTGCTTCCAGAGGCCGTTTGGAACCCTGTATTGAGTGTTGCAACCGAGGACAGACGATTTGTACGAGCTACGCGCTTCAGCACTCAGCGGTCACATTCTGTGAGCTTGTGTGTCCTACCACTTCGCGGCTGAGACGTTGTTGTTCCTAGACGTTTCCACTTCACAATAACAGCATTGGCCGGGGCAGCTCTAGCAGGGCAGAAATTTTACGAACTAAATTGCTGGAAAGGTGGCATCCTATGACAGTGCCATGTTGAAAGTCTCTGAGCTCTTCAGTAAGGCCATTCTACTGCCAATGTTTGTCTATGGAGATTGCATGGCTGTGAGCTCAATTTTATACACTTGTCAGCAACGGGTGTGGCTAAAATAGCTGAATCCACTAACTTAGAAGGGGTGTCCACATACTTTTCTATACAGTACCAGTCAAAAGTTTGGACACCTACTCATTTAAGGGTTTTTCTTTATTTTTTACTATTTTCTACATTGTAGAATAATAGTGAAGACATCAAAACGATGAAACAACACGAATGGAATCATATAGTAACCAAAATTTAAAACAAATCAAAATATATTTTATATTTGAGATTCTTCAAAGTAGCCACCCTTTGCCTTGATGACAGCTTTGCACACTCTTGGCATTCTTTCAACCAGCTTCATGAGAAATACTTTTCCAACAGTCTTGAAGGAGTTCCCATATATGCTGAGCACTTGTTGACTGCTTTTCCTTCACTCTGTGGTCCAACTCATCCCAAACCATCTCAGTTGGGTTGAGGTCGGGTGATCCGGGTGAAAAAATAAACACCCTTTGCCTTGATGACAGCTTTTTGTACTCTTGGCATTTTCTCAACCAGCTTCATGAGGTAGTCACCTGGAATGCATTTTCAGTTTACAGTTAACAGTGCCAATCAGTTGTGTTGTGACAAGGTAGGGGTGGTGTACAGACAATAGCCCTATTTGGTAAAAGAGCAAGTCCATATTATGTCAAGAACAGCTCAAACAAGCAATGAGAAACGACAGTCCATCATTACTTAAAGACATGAAGGTCAGTCAATCCGGGAACATTTCAAGAACTTTGAGAGTTTCTTCAAGTGCAGTCGCAAAAACCATCAAGCGCTATGATGAAACTGGCTCTCATGAAGACTGCCACAGGAATGGAAGAGCCAGAGTTACCTCTGCTGCAGAGGATAAGTTCATTAGAGTTACCAGCTTCGGAAATTGCAGCCCAAATAAATGCTTCACAGAGTTCAAGTAACAGACACATCTCAACATCAACTGTTCAGAGGAGACTGTGTGAATCAGGCATTCATGGTCGATTTGCTGCAAAAGAAAACGCTACTAAAGGACACCAATAATAAGAAGAGACTTGCTTGGGCCAAGAAACACGATCAATGGACATTAGACTGGTGGAAATCTGTCCTTTGGGTCTGGAGTCCAAATTTGACATTTTTGGTTCCAACCGCCGTGTCTTTGTGAAATACGATGTGGGTGAACGGATGATCTCCGCATGTGTATTTCCCACTGTAAAGCATGGACGAGGTGTTATGGTGTGGGGGTGCTTTACTGGTGACACTGTCTGTGATTTATTTATAATTCAAGGCACACTTAACCAGCATGGCTACCACAGCATTCTGCAGCAATACGCCATCCCATCTGGTTTGGGCTTAGTGGGACTATCATTTGTTTTTCAACAGGACAATGACCCAACACACCTCCAGGCTGTGTACAGGATATTTTACCGAGAGGAGAGTGATGGAGTGCTGCATCAGATGACCTGGCCTCCACAATCACCCGACCTCAATCAAATTGAGATGGTTTAGGATGAGTCAAACCGCAGAGTGAAGGAAAAGCAGCCAACAAGTGCTCAGCATATGTGGGAACTCCTTCAAGACTGTTGGAAAAGCATTCCAGGTGAAGCTGGTTGAGAGAATGCCAAGAGTGTGCAAAGCTGTCACCAAGGCAAAGGGTGGCTATTTGAAGAACCTCAAATATAAAATATGTTTTGATTTGTTTAACACTTTTTTGGTTACTACATGATTCCAAATGTGCTATTTCATCGTTTTGATGTCTTCACTATTATTCTACAATGTAGGAAATAGTAAAAATAAAGAAAATCCTTGAATGAGTACTGTAGGTGTGTCCAAACCTTTGACTGGTACTGTATACAGTGTATTTTGGCCATATACCACACCCCCTCGTGCTTTATTGCTTAATTATTGTAGTTCAGAACGCAAACAAGTCATGTGAACAAGAATGTAAATACATGTTCAGTTACATTGTTTCATGACATAGTTTAAGCTGCAATTGCACTTAAATTGAGAGAAAGTATGGAATATGAGATTGATACATGTAAATTATTCCTGCTGGTTTACATAGTTACAGGCTACATTCAAATCTCTTATCAAGGGATGAAAAATGATCATGGCAATATTCATGATCAAATATACTGTACACTCAAGTGCAATTCCAGAGTAAAATTAGATAGCTCAACCACATGATAAATGCCCTTTTGGAAGCTTTCTATCTTCTAGATGTTTCTAGAACAGGCTTTTAGGCTCGTAGGTTGAGGTGAGTCGGTTGGATGGTTAAGATGAGGGTAAGGGTTCACACAAGCCTATCAATGTTACAGCGACACACACAATTGCTGCCAGCAAGGCTTAAGTTATGTTTAGTTAGGGTTGCAAAATTCTGGTAAAATTCCCAGGATTTCCAGAAATCCTTGTTGGAAGATCCATGGAATCAGGGGGGAATAAGCAGGAAATCCGGGAATCTTCTAACCAGGATTTTTGGAAAACCTGAGAATTTTGGGAAAGTTTCCAGAAATTGGCAATCCTAGGTTTAGTAGAGATCCAACATGAAGATTGCACCTATAAGATTAGTGCTACCTGAAAAAATACTATGAAGTTCAACAACTTTCTTTTTTTTTTTTACATCTCTTTCTTTGGACTCAAATGGTTAAGGTTTTAGAACAGTTCGTAGTTCTAGAAGCCAGTTGTTCTAAAATGGGGAATTCCAAATCGCAAGGAGCAGTTAGAGTTGGTAAGATGGACGGAGGAGGCAAGGGTTAGAGCGACTGGTCTAAGACGGAGCGGGGGATGAAGGGATGAAGGGAAGGGAGTAGCTCACCTTGACAGCCTAGGGAGAGACCCATCACCAAGAAGAGAGGGATGGAGTGATGATAATGACGGATGTAGGCGATAGTGATGGTGCAGGAAGAGAGGAAGAAGGAGGAGAAGGAAGAGGAGATGGAAAAGAAAATGAGAGGTGAGAAGAAATGCTTTTGGTGATGGAGATCACAAACAGGCAACCAGTGGAAACTAACTGAAGAATAAAATAGAAATAGAGAGAACATATCAATAAAGGAGAGGAGTGGTGGGGAGCATTCACAATCAACACACAGGCACGGAGGAGAGAGTCTCTGTCTGTACGCGCTGTGGGCGAAAACGAAAGACACCGACGACTAGGAGATGCCTGGGATCTGGAATCAATTGATTCCATGGATTAATGACAACATTCCCAAACATTTCCAAAATTCCAGAAATCCTATGACAGTCCCCCTCGTTCCGACTCTCACCTGGAGATCCGGTTAATCCCCTGCGTCCGGCTGGTCCGGCAGGACCGGGAAATCCACCCGGTCTGCCCTCTCCGGGAAGTCCAGGAAGACCTGGAGTTCCAGGGTAGCCATCTGTACCGCGCTCACCCTTAGCTCCGGAAACACCGGACCGTCCGTCAAAACCTGGGAGAACACAGGGCACAGGGTAAAATACAGCAGGACACACAGGAACATATAGTACAGATACACAGAGCCACATAGAAACATACATCCCCGCTGAATAAAAGCATCTAAGTGGGCATTATAAAGGCCTTATGAAGGCTTCATTGAACCTTTGAAGTTGTAGGTAGTTTAGTGTTCCCCATTTTCATATTGAGACAGACAAAGTTTGATTAATAGATACATAGATTACTTTACTGATCCCCAAAGGGTCATTTAACAGATTATTAGTTCAATATCATGCTGAGACCCACCTGATCCTCCAGGTAGTCCCGATGCTCCTCGCTCTCCCTTGTCTCCTGGTCCTCCGGGGAACCCAGGTGATCCAGGGAGACCTGTTGAGGCCCCCAGAACCTCCCCCGGCTGCCCCTTTCCCCCCGGCCGCCCCTGGAACCCGTTTTTCCCTGGGGCCCCTGGACGGCCCTCGCCTGGGATACCTGGGACCCCAGCATCTCCTCTGGGGCCAGGGAAACCTGAGAGGGGGGAGGGGGATAAAGTTGGTTAAATTCAATAAATCATTATTTTCACTTTTACTGTATATACAGTATGCCATTTAGCAGACACTAAATGTAATTTGTGTTGGTAGCAACAAACGAGTGAGTAGAAGTCAATTTCATTTAGTACATTTTTATGGTCACTAATTGGCAGCAATGGACCATAGATTTCAGTGGTCACTAGAACAGAGAAGAGTGGTGATATTGTCAAGGCTAATTAACATGAGCTCATGGGAACAAGAACATTAGACTATAAAGTCATATCTTATAAATATCAACAATGGACCATAGATATCAGTTTTAATCAGATTAGTGGTCACTAGATGGTCATGCTTGAAAAGAGAAGAGTGGAGATATTGTTGAACTTAATGGGTAAGACATGAGCTGTGTTAGTCACCTTGTGGTCCAGGCTGACCTCCGAAGCCAGGGTCTCCTCTCTCTCCCTTCCCTCCATCAAAGCCGGGCCGACCGGGACCCCCTGGGAAACCTGGCTCACCCTTGGGACCTACACACACACACACACACACACACACACACATTGTCAACTTCCGTGTAAAAAAAACAAAAACAAAACAGGAAGTGTTGCCATGGTGATGATGTCTATACGATACCTGTTCTTCCAGGTAATCCTGGGTAGCCGGGTTCTCCGTCCTCGCCAGGTAGACGACAAGGTACCGTCAACCCTAGTAACAGCCAGTCAGATCAAGGTTAGCACGCACACACACACACACACGCACACACACAAACAGGCCCTCTATGCCCTCTATGCCTCAGTCAAACTGATACAATGCCATTGTAATATTAAAGTACACACAGTCTAGTGTATACATAAATATTGGCCATCGCTCTAGCACATTATTATTATTTGTATGCTTGTTTATGGATATGCATTTATGTGATTTACGACTACGTTTCGATTATGGTGAGGATTTTAATGTCAATCTGTTGATCAAAAGTAGTTAGTAATTCATTAAGACAATATTATAGGTACGGACAGTAAAAAGTGATTCACAGCTAGTAAGTAAATGTATGTCTTTTATTTTGGTATTATTTCAATTAAAAAAACTACACTTACAATGTAAGTCTCATTGGCTACCCTCCCATCGCCCTCCCCCCTCCCTATTGGTTAAGCACTTAGCAGAGGCGGAGCTTAACACATGCACCAGGGTTCAGCAGCTCTGATTGGAGGAGAAGGAGTGAAGTAGTGCACTGCTACATGCCAATGGCCACCGAAAGCTCCCGCCCATTTTCTGACAGAGGAAGAGAATTGTACTGTAGCTCGGAACTTAGCTCTGGTCCAGGGCGATACACGCGGCTTGCTGTTGCTGAGCCACCTAGCCTCACGTAATGCCCTGGACCAGAGCTACTTGGAACTCAAACCTGGGAAGAATGTTCATCATCAAGTGTCAATCATCGACTGATTCAAGCCCAATGGAATCCCAATCATATGGGGAAACAAGGTGCCTCCATTGGTGACAGCATGAACAAATGATTGACATGTTGAGTAAATTACAATTCTGTCCATTGAAGAGTTCAGTTGCTCCTTTCTCTACCATTACAAGCTTTGAATGAGCACTTGGGGTGTTTCATCCAAACAATAGCCACAGGACTATCTAGTATCTTCTGAGCGAGCCACAGGTACACAGTACGGGGACAACTGTCTGCCATCCATTTTGGCACCAAAATGTTCCATAACAATAACATAACAATGGAATCCTATTGACTTGGAACTCCCGGTGCCGAAATGGCCTCCATTGGAACTCTGAATCTGAAACAGAGTTGGCCTTAAAGACTATATCTAGGGCTCTGGGGTTCTCTGTCAAGGGCAGTTCTCTTTAACTTCTCACCTCCCTCGGCGTCATTAACCCCCTCCTGCCCACAGCTGTCACCTGGTCAGACAAACATGCACAGGGTCAGAGTGATGGAAGGATGGAGATGGAGGGATGAAGAGAGAGAGAGAGAGAGAAAAATATATAAAGAGTGAGTCAGAGAGAGAGAGAGAGAGGAGAGAGAGAGAAGAGAGAGAGGAGATAGGAGAAAGAGATAGGTGTAGAGAGAGCGAGAGGGAGAGAGAGAAGAAGAGAGAGGATGAGGAAGAGAGGGAGGGAGAGATAGAGGAAGAGCGAGAGGAAGAGCGAGTGGAAGATGGAGAGAGCGGGAGAGAGAGAAAGAGAGAGGGCGGGGGGGATACAGGGAGGACAGGACGGCAGAGGACAAGCCAATCAAGGTCATTCAGGTCATTTGCATACAGTCACGCAAATCAATGCATAAGCCAGTTAAAAATCATTCAAACAAACAAACAGCAAATCAGAGGTCAGAGATTCAGCATTCAGTTCAGGCATAAGCAAAGTAAAAATCATTCTGAGATGGTTGGTCAAGGTTATTCTCTTTCAGAAGAGGAGAAAGAGAGGGAGAGAGTGCCACATATGAACAAAATGATAAAGATGTCTTAATAGCTTAGTCGGCAAAAGAAAAGGTCTCGTGTGTTTGCTCTCTTTTGTTTTGCAACCTTTCCTCATTCTCTCTCTCTCTCTTCAAAAAAGAATAACGTATCGTATTAAAAAGATAAATGAATCCGTTTTAGCATTAGCATTAGCATTATTGCATCAGAAAACGTAGGCAACAGTCACACACACGTTCATTCATATGAGTGGCAAAATGCTGTTGGGTTTTGTGTCATTCAATCTCAGAGAAGACTTAGCTAGCTAGCCTAAAGTCCATTGTAGTTAAAACATTCTTTATTACAATTAAGGTGTCCATATTAGGACAGCCTCAGTGTTATCAGGAGTTGTCAGTCTCCTGTATACTTACTCTAAATTATCATTACGTTAACATCCATTAACTTGTATTAATTATTTTTAAACATCCATTTCTTTCTCCTCTGAGATTGAAAAATCACAGTTCAGTAGTAGCCATTATTGAGCAATCCCAGCAAATTAATTATTGTCGATCTGTGTGAATTGGTGAAGCAGCTATACTCGTAGACAAAAAGTGCTTCTGCCCCCATAGGTGAACCCTTTGAAGAACCCTTTTTGGTTCCATGTAGGACCCTTTTCACAGAGGGTTCTACATGGAACCCAAAAGGGTTCGATGTGAAACCAAAAAGGGTTCTCCCTGGAACCAAAACGAGTTCTGGTACGGGGACAGCCGAAGAACCCTTTTGGAACCCTTTTTTCTAACAGTGTACTGTAGCTAAAGGCTGAGGTAGGTTGGCTAGAGAAGATATAAGCGCATTAATGACGGCCTGTAATTGACCAATCAACTGCCTGCAAGGGAATGAATGAAGAGAGGAAAACCTTGAAGACATAGCAAGCTGCGTGGGCGGCTTTAGCAACAACCTTACTACTGCTATTGTATTGTTCTGTATGCCCCAATTGTACGTATTTTCTTTGGTGTGTCTGTAGCCAATGAAGGGCTGTGGTACTTAGGGTGTGTTTAGACGAGCAGCCCAATTCTGATATTTTGACCAATCACATCTGATCTTTTCACATTGAAAATATTTTTCAGACCTGATCTGATTGGTTAAGATCAGAATTGGGCTTCCTGTCTAAACGCAGCCTTAGTTACTGAAATACTTTGTGTTGTTCGCACAATGGGAAGCAAGTGGGATTCTCAAAGTTGTTCTTTTAGACAGTTTGCTTGGTCTACGTGTAGTTCTCCTGTGGAGAGAATAGGATAAGTATACACACTTTCACATCTCTCTCTCTTACACTTTCACACACTCTCTCTCTCCACGGCCTCCTTGTTGGGTGGCACATACCTGGCGGGCCAGGTAAACCAGGTTGCCCTGGTAACCCGGTGAAGCCCGGGTCGCCTGGCAACCCGCGGGTACCGACGGTACCCTCGTAGCCAATCCCGTTCTCTCCTGGTTCACCAGCGCGACCTTTGGCCCCCGAGAACCCTGGGAAACCTCTCTCTCCGACGGTTCCGTAGCCATCGACATCAGCCTGGGGAGTGGAGAAGAACAGGTCTATTACAATACACAGGACATGGCGTGTATCTATAAAGGTGTGTAAATGTGTGTGCTGGGTACAGTACGTGCGCGAGTGTATCTGTGTGTATCTATTAGTGTGTGTACATGTGACTCACAGGAGGCCCAGGCTGTCCAGGGAACCCAGGCAGTCCATCTCTCCCGGGTCGGCCCATGTCTCCAGGGGGGCCCTGAGGACCCTGGGCCCCAAGTTCACCCTTGATCCCCCGGCTGAACGACGGGTAAAAGGAGGCACCCTTCTCTCCTTTACGCCCAAAGAAACCCCTCTCACCCGCACGACCCTGAGGGGAGAAGAAGAGGTGTTACCATCACATTCTGTAGTTTGTCGTCATACCTCAGATTTGTGAAGCAGACCTAGTAATGCATGTACACTTTTAATATGTGATATTTGTACAGTGAGTAGACATAACCTTCTTCATTTTTAGAGTAAACGTACGTTTCAGCAGCATTATACTTTTACATGTTTGGAGAAAATGCCCCAAAACACAAGTAAGCTTCAAATAGTCAAATCCTGATCACTTACAGGTGTTCCTGGTTGTCCTCCGAAACCGGGTATGCCAGGGTCTCCGCTCTCGCCTTTACGTCCGAACCCCCCAGGTCTTCCATCAGCCCCAGGAGCACCCGGTGGCCCCACCCCACCCGAGGTGCCTTCTCCCAGGCAGTTACAGTCACCCAGCTCCCCTGGACCACAGAGGAAGATGGAAGGTAAGGTAAGGAGACTGAGATTAAGATACATAAAAGCTTTAACTGTCCCAAAATTGGGCAATTTGATTTGCAGCTGTATAATAACCCAATAGACTTGAGAGGTGTTGGGAAATAACTGGGTACGAGAGTTATAGTGTAAAATGGATGTACAGATTCAATTTTTTATTATTCAGGGGAGCCCAATTGAGACCAGGGTCTAATTCACAACAGAGCCCAGAAAACAAACAACCCAAAACATGATAATTCAATAAATCAATAAAGCAGCACAAATAAACTACAGGATTACCTCAGATACACACTACATCTCAACAACACAAATAAACTACAGGATTACCTCAGATACACACTTACATCTCAACAACACAAATAAACTACAGGATTAACCTCAGATACACACTACAATCTCAACAACACCAAATAAACTACAGGATTACCTCAGATACACACTACATCTCAACAACACAAATAAACTACAGGATTACCTCAGATACACACTACATCTCAACAACCCAAATAAACCACCACAACCATCCAAAACACCTGCAAGCCTCAGTGTATTCAGCCCTCATCAGTGTTCCAAACTAACCTATTGGCACCAGGGATTCCAGATTTAATGACGTTTTTAAATTATTCCAAAACATGAAGAGACACAAGGGACCTCAAGATTCATCCAACCCTGTGAGCGGATTTGGTGCCCCGTATTTTTTAAAACTTTAACAGAGAAGTGAGATATGTTGGACGTTAATGCAGAAGAGCTGTGTAAACAAAACGGGAGAAGTGAAGTGATATATGCGGGAATTAAGAACGGTTCAGCCAACCTTCTGATAAAGGAGGCAGTGATGAATATTAAACCTGTCACCTTGTGATAAAGTGAAGTGCGTTATGGTACACTGCATCTAAGGGGTTTTAGAATAGTCGCTGCTACATTCTAGTAAATGGTGTCATCATAATCAAAACCAGGCAGGAAGGTTGCCTGTACAACTTGCTTCCTGCTGTTTAGGGAGAAGCATGATCTATTTATTTGATTGATAATTTTTTTACCCCTCAAAAAATGTTGTGATATTTTTTGGGGTGGGCGGAGGGGTACATTATCAATTTCAAATTCTACGTTTATAGAACCTGTACCTGTAGTCTGCCATTCAATATATATCTAGATATTTGTTTAAAGAAATACAGAGAGTTTAATATAAATAATAAATTCAATATGAACAGGAAGAGAAAACAAAAAAGAAGGGTGGCCTCCACTTATTGTTTGTATGTACAGTGGGGAGAACAAGTATTTGATACACTGCCGATTTTGCAGGTTTTCCTACTTACAAAGCATGTAGAGGTCTGTAATTTTTATCATAGGTACACTTCAACTATGAGAGACGGAATCTAAAACAAAAATCCAGAAAATCACATTGTATGATTTTTAAGTAATTAATTTGCATTTTATTGCATGACATAAGTATTTGATACATCAGAAAAGCAGAACTTAATATTTGCTGAAGCAGGACCTAGTAATGCATGTACACTTTTAATATGTGTATTTGTACAGTGAGTAGACATAACCTTTTCATTTTTAGAGTAAACGTAGCGTTTCAGCAGCATTTTATACTTTTACATGTTTGGAGAAAATGCCCCAAAACACAAGTAAGCTTCAAATAATAGTCAAATTCCTGGATACTTACAGGTGTTCCTGGTTGTCCTCGCGAAACCGGGGTATGCCAGGGTCTCCGCTCTCGCCTTTACGTCCGAACCCCCCAGGTCTTCCATCAGCCCCAGAGCACCCGGTGGCCCCACCCCACCCGAGGGGCCTTCTCCCAGAGCAGTTACAGTCACCCCACCCTCCCCTGGACCACACGAGGAAGATGGAAGGTAAGGTAACGGAGACTGAGACTAGATACATAAAGCTTAACTGTCCCAAAATTGGGGCAATTTGATTTTAGCGCTGTAATAATAACCCAATAGACTTGAGTAGGTGTTGGGAAATAACTGGGTACGAGAGTTATAGGTGTAAAATTGGATGTACAGATTCAATTTTTTATTATTTCAGGGAGGCCCAATTGAGACCAGGGTCTAATTCACAACAGAGCCCAGAAAACAAACAACCCAAACATGAATAATTCAATAAATTCAATAAAGCAGCACAAATAAACTACAGGTACCTCAGATACACACTCATCTCACAAACACAAATAAACTACAGGATTACCTCAGATACACACTACATCTCAACAACACAAATAACTCACAGGATTACCTCAGATACACACTCAATCCAATCACATACACACAAATAAAAACTACAGGAATTACCTCAGAATAACACACATTTACATATCTCAAACAACACAAATAAACTAAGGATTACCTCAGATACACACTACATCAACAACCACAGCCAAATAAACCACACGACAACCATAATTCCAAAACACTCTAGCACCTCAGTTTGTCACCTTCCAACTCCAGTGTCATAACTAACTAGTTGGCACCAGGGATTCCAATTTAATGACGTTTTTAAATTATTCCAAAACATGAAGAGACACAAGGGACCTCAAGATTCATCCAACCCTGTGAGCGGATTTGGTGCCCGTATTTTTTAAAACTTTAACAGAGAAGTGAGATATGTTGGACGTTAATCAGCAGAAGAGCTGTGTAAACAAACGGGAGAAGTGAAGTGATATATGCGGGAATTAAGAAACGGTTCAGCAACCTTCTGATAAAGGAGGCAGTGATGAATATTAAACCTGTCAGCTTGTGATAAAGTGAAGTGCGTTATGGTACACTGCATCTAAGGGTTTTAGAATAGTCGCTGCTACATTCTAGTAAATGGTGTCATCATAATCAAAACAGGCAGGAAGGTTGCCTGTACAACTTGCTTCCTGCTGTTTAGGGAGAAGCATGATCTATTTATTTGATTGATAATTTTTTTACCCTAAACAAAATGTTGTGATATTTTTGGGGTGGGCGGAGGGGTACATTATCAATTTCAAATTCTACGTTTATAGAACCTGTACCTGTAGTCTGCCATTCAATATATATCTAGATATTTGTTTAAAGAAAATACAGAGAGTTTAATATAAATAATAAATTCAATATGAACAGGAAGAGAAAACAAAAAAGAAGGGTGCCTCCACTTATTGTTTGTATGTACAGTGGGGAGAACAAGTATTTGATACACTCCGATTTTGCAGGTTTTCCTACTTACAAAGCATGTAGAGGTCTGTATATTTTATCATAGGTAACTCTCAACTATGAGAGACGGAATCTAAAACAAAAATCCAGAAAATCACATTGTATGATTTTTAAGTAATTAATTTGCATTTTATTGCATGACATAAGTATTTGAACATCAGAAAAGCAGAACTTAATATTTGGTACAGAAACCTTTGTTTGAAATTCAGAATCACTAGAGATCGTTCACGTGTAGTATCTTGACTAGGTTTGCACACACTGCGCAGCAGGATTTTGGCCCACTCCTCCCTACAGATCTTCTCCAGATCCTTTCAGGTTCGGGGCTGTCGCTAGGCAATACGGACTTTCAGCTCCCATCCCAAGAGATTTTCTATTGGGTTCAGGTCTGGAGACTGGCTAGGCCACTCCAGACCTTGAGATGCTTCTTACGGAGCCACTCCTTAGTTGCCATGGCTGTGTGTTTCGTGTCGTTGTCATGCTGGAAAGACCCAGCCACGACCCATCTTCAGATGCTCTTACTGAGGGAAGGAGTTGTTGGCCAAGATCTCGCGATACATGGCCCCTCCATCCATCCTCCCTCAATACGGTGCAGTCGTCCTGTCCCCTTTGCAGAAAAGCATCCCCAATAGAATGATGTTTCCACCCTCCATGCTTCACGGTGTGGGATGGTGTTCTTGGGGTTGTACTCATACTTCTTCTTCCTCCAAAACACGGCGAGTGAGTTAGTCTCAAAAAGCTACCAATTAATATGTCTTCAAATATTCAGTCCCATTACCTAATTTCCCTCCCTTCTGGAGGTCACACTTCATCACGAATAAAGACTAACACATGAAACCATTCCCCATTCCACCATGTGATCATCCCAGATAGTGAGTTACAATTTGGCAAACCGTTGCAAGTACAGGGATCCCGGACATGCACGGCTAAGGCAGGGGGACCTTGCGTGCGCTGCATTGGATTTTTAATACCATAGAACGGTGCCGTAAGTGTGTTATCTAATTAGGTATTTACTGTTGAGACTGTGGATCACCAGCTTCTCTCAAGTTCATTTGACCAAGTGTCTGCCGTGTAGTTTCTGGGACTGATTACCCGATCACTTCCTCATACCATCATTGATTCCGCCCCACGACTAGGTGAAATCTTAGACATTGAGCATCCAGACACGCCGAGGGGAATCTGACCCGTCAATCTTATGAACTTCTCCATTTTCTAATAATTGCGCCAACAGTTGTTTCCTTCTCACACCAAGCTGCTTGCACTATGTGTCCTGTAGCCCATCCCAGCCTTGTGCAGGTCACAATTTTATCTCTGATTGTCGCTTACACAGCTCTCTGGTCCTCTGGCCATTGTGGAGAGGTTGGACATCTGTTTGTTGAGTGGTGTCGGACAGGGATGTCTTTTATACAGGTAACGAGTCTCAACAGGTGCAGATTAAACAGGATAAAAGAGCTCGCGAGAAAAGGAGTGCTTCTTAAAAGAAAAACTTAA
>NC_036840.1:20002383-20033981 GCF_002910315.2 Salvelinus sp. IW2-2015 | reverse complement strand
GCGGACAGAAACCTTTGTTTGAAATTACAGAGATCATACGTTTCCTGTAGTTCTTGGACTTAGGTTTGCACACACTGCAGCAGGGATTTTGGCCCACTCCTCCCACAGATCTTCTCCAGATCCTTCAGGTTTCGGGGCTGGGTCGCTAGGCAATACGGACTTTCAGCTCCCTCCCAAAGAATTTTCTATTGGGTTCAGGTCTGGAGACTGGCTAGGCCACTCCAGGACCTTGAGATGCTTCTTACGGAGCCACTCCTAGTTGCCATGGCTGTGTGTTTCGTGTCGTTGTCATGCTGGAAGACCCAGCCACGACCCATCTTCAAGTGCTCTACTGAGGGAAGGAGGTGTGTTGGCCAAGATCTTCGCGATACATGGCCCCATCCATTCCCTCAATACGCGTGCAGTCGTCTGTCCCCTTTGCAGAAAAGCATCCCCAAAGAATGATGTTTCCACCTCCATGCTTCACGGTTGGGATGGTGTTCTTGGGGTTGTACTCATACTCTTCTTCTCCAAACACGGCGAGTGGAGTTAGACCAAAAAGCTCTATTTTTGTCTCATCAGACCCACTATGACCTTCTCCCATTCCTCCTCTGAGATCATCCAGATGGTCATTGGCAAACTTCAGACAGGCCTGGACAGCACTGGCTTAAGCAGGGGGACCTTGCGTGCGCTGCAGGATTTTAATCCATGACGGCGTGTGTGTTACTAATGGTTTTCTTTGAGACTGTGGTCCCAGCTCCTTCAGGTCATTGCACAGGTCCTGCCGTGTAGTTCTGGGCTGATCCCTCACCTTCCTCATGATCATGAGCCCCACGAGGTGAAATCTTGCATGGAGCCCCAGACCGAGGGTGATTGACCGTCATCTTGAACTTTTCCATTTTCTAATAATTGCGCAACAGTTGTTTCCTTCTCACCAAGCTGCTTGCCTATTGTCCTGTTAGCCCATCCCAGCCTTGTGCAGGTCTACAATTTTATCCCTGATGTCCTTCACAGCTCTCTGGTCTTGGCCTATTGTATTCTCCCTCTTTTCCCAGGTCTGTGAGAGCCGGAATTCTTACTGGTTGGTAGGTGATCAAATACTTATGTCATGCAATAAAATGCAAATTAATTATTTAAAAATCATACAATGTGATTTTCTGGATTTTTGTTTTAGATTCCGTCTCTCACAGTTGAAGTGTACCTATGATAAAAATTACAGACCTCTACATGCTTTGTAAGTAGGAAAACCTGCAAAATCGGCAGTGTATCAAATACTTGTTCTCCCCACTGTATGTATTGGGCTTTATGGATTGTTTATTTGTATGTGTTGGGCTATAGCCGAGATTATTCTTTACAGAGTCAAGTATATTTGTCCAGGCCTCAATTGTTCCACCAGCACCATTAATTCTAGCTGTCTATAATTCTAATGTTATAACTTATAATAGTATCTGTATTCACTGGCAAATTGGGAGAGAGTGAGGTGATTGCCATCTAAGAGCCAACATCTTTTTTTTGCGTCTACTCCTGTCCCCCCCCCCCCCACGGCGTTCGATGTCACCGGTCTACTAACCACCGGTCCTGGTAACCCATCATTAGGCACACCTGGACTTCATCACTTCCCTGATTACTCCCCCTTTATCTAGAACTCCGTTGTTATCACCCATCAGGCAGTATGGTATCTGTGTTTATGTTCAGATGCTACTTTTGTTCATGTGTTCACTCTGTTTGTTCGCGTGTTCACTCTGTTTGTTCGCGTGTTCACTCTGTTTGTTCGCGTGTTCACTCTGTTTGTTCGCGTGTTCACTCTGTTTGTTCGCGTGTTCACTCTGTTTGTTCGCGTGTTCACTCTGTTTGTTCGCGTGTTCACTCTGTTTGTTCGCGTGTTCACTCTGTTTGTTCGTATTAAACTCACCGACTGCACCGGCTTCCTGACTCCCTGCTTCTTTGTTACAGCCAGCGGTAATCGTCTATGATTAATTGAGAGATTCGATGCGCTATCCTCGTTAAGTAACATAACAGATGCAAAGCATTAGATGTTTTTATTCATGCACTTTAATATTCCTTTTGTAACTTTATCTCAGAAGCATTTAACTGCAGGGCAGTGGAGGAATATGGAGGAATATGTCTAGCTTATTTAGGGGACAGTTGGGATCAATCTCATTGTAAAAGGTTTCTTTGGTGTTAAATACAGTCTGTGATCAAACTTAATCAAAGTTAATCAAAGTTAATGGTTCGAATTACAGGATGCTAAGGTCATATTTTTACATATCCTGTTCCAGTTAAAGGTTTGTTCAGATCCAATTAGACCTGTGCAAAAGGCCACCCTCCAGATCACAAGGCGTTATTGTGAAATATTGGAGAATGGGCATGCCATTTTCATTCCCAGTTACATTGTTATTAAATTTTCTGCCAAATCAAAATTGTGTGAGAAATAATAGGTTAACCACATAGTTTACATTGTTTAAGGGTTATTTCAGTGAAGACCAACTCTTCCAGAGCAATAGGAGACACCATCCTTCTCTCTATACTCAGGCAGGGGGCAGAAGAACAATCTCTAAACCAATTCAGGATGTGACAAAATGCTAGTGCCCGGAAATACAATTTAAAGTTAAAGTTTAAAGTTTGTTTATTTGACCATGTCATACACATTTTGAAAACCGCACTATGGATTTGGTCCCAATAGCCAGAAGGGGGAGACAAGGGAAGCATTGAAGTATAGAAATTCAGCCGTGGAAATATATTCATTTTGACAATAGATATTTGGTATTAAAGCAACTGGGATATTCGTCTACTGATTGGGATTGCATAAGTAGAGATGGAGTCTCTCACCGGGGTCTTAAGACAGAGCTGAATTTGTCTATGATCGACAGAGCTTTTGAGGGATTTAGATACATCGTCTCGACGAAGTAAAATATTTTCGGTGTATAATGAGATGACGTGATCCATAGAATTTAGAGATATTGGTGTAACTTCTTTCGAGGTATGACCTACTTCAATTAAAATAAGCTTAATTTAAAAAAAATCACAGCTTCTTAACTAGCTCATTGGTATTCTTTTTGAAACGTAACATTTTTGTAAATCCGAAAGCCCACATATGCCATCCAATGCATACACGTGAAACCTATCTGAAATATTTCTAAGAGAATTCGAAAAACATCCTACATTTTAGTTGTTCTCGCATTAAGTACCAACTGTAAATCAATAAGGGCTTTCTGCAAGGCAACAAAATCAGATTGCAGCTCTAAACGTAGCCTGGTCAGCAGTCGGGACAATAGCGTACATACCAGCGTAATCTGCATACAGATGAATGTTACAGGTTTTTGAAGATAGACCAATATTATTTATATAACTAGTAAAGAGGACAGGTGGAAAAATCGACCCCTGCGGGACACCTTTAGTAATAGCCAGGTCATTTGACTTGACACCATCAGAAAGTACACAGTATCAAAGGCCTTGGATAGGTCTAGAAATATGGCAGCGCAGTGATTCCTACGACCTAAGCAATTGAACACGTTATTTAAGACAAGCAGAGCTGCTGAAACAGCGCTGTGTCCTGGTCTAAATCCAGACTGGTGCACATTAACAATATAATTTGAAGTTCAAAAAAGATCTTAGCTGAGAGTTTTTCGCAAGGCAAGATAGGCTACAAACTGAGCGGTAGTTATCTAGGTCCAAAGGATCCCCACCTATGTGGAGGAGGAGGACATGCGCAGCCTTCCAGATATTAGGGATAGCACCAGAAGCAATTGTTAAATAAAACACGTGGGTCAAAGATTCTACAACGAGGGGGGCAGAAAGCCCAGAAATTGCCCCCCAATATTGTTTTTGTTGTGCGTAATGTGTGTGTGTGCATGTGTATCCTACCTTTGGGTCCCTTATATCCACTGGCTCCAGGTGGTCCCTGGGCTCCTGGTCGTCCTGGCGTTCCTGGTAGAGTGTCGAAGAAGTCGGTTTGGCTGTTGGCTACAGCGCACACACACACACACACACACACACACACACAATGATGATTCGGCAAGTTGTACAGAGTAGTAGAAGTATTGGTACAAAGAACACTAACACCACTGTGGTATTTCGCGCGCACACACACACACACACACACACACACACACTCTTGACCTCTAACTTAAAATCTCTGTTACTTTGGGCTGTTAGTTAGCTCATATGGAATAGGAAGGGTCGGTCAGTCTTCGGACAAAACAAACATGTTTTGTCTCTGTGCATTGCATCTGCCTCTGTTAAAATGTTTGTAGCGAGCAGGGAATCATAGTAGAAAAGTATGAAACATTTACCCATTGTTGTTCATCCTCATTTGTGGCAAAGATATCATCGGGAAAATCTCAAATATGTTCTCTCTCCCATATGCCAGAGCCATAGATGTGGAGACTGTATCGGTGTACTGTTTATCTATGGTCCTGCCATACAGGTGGGTAGGGAGACACCTAGTGGCCAGATGTGAGAATGCATCTTGGATTTGAGCACCCACTCTTCCCAGCTACTTTTATTTTTTTTATTTTACCGTTATTTTACCAGGTAAGTTGACTGAGAACACGTTCTCATTTGCAGCAACAACCTGGGGAATAGTCACAGGGGAGAGGAGGGGGATGAATGAGCCAATTATAAACTGGGGATTATTAGGTGACCAAGATGGTTTGAGGGCCAGATTGGGAATTTAGCCAGGACACCGGGGTTAACACCCCTACTCTTACGATAAGTGCCATGGGATCTTTAATGACCTCAGAGAGTCAGGACACCCTTTTAACGTCCCATCCGAAAGACGGCACCCTACACAGGGCAGTGTCCCCAATCACTGCCCTGGGGCATTGGGATATTTTTTAGACCAGAGGAAAGAGTGCCTCCTACTGGCCCTCCAACACCACTTCCAGCAGCATCTGGTCTCCCATCCAGGGACTGACCAGGACCGACCCTGCTTAGCTTCAGAAGCAAGCCAYCAGTGGTGTGCAGGGTGGTATGCTGCTGGCTACACTTACAGGTGCTAGTAAAGAGTGTCCTGATCACAGGTGGTTGGATGCAACTTCATTGGGTAGAACGGGCTCGTGGTCATAGCTGGAGTGGAATGGGGGGAATGCGGGGAACGGTATCAAATACATCAAGCACATGGTTATCATGTGTTTGATGCCATTCCACTCGCGCCGTTCCAGCCATTATTATGAGCCGTCCTCCCCTCAGCAGCCTCCACTGGTCCTGAAGGTTAGTTTAGATCAGAACCATGCGTATACATGTAGTTGTATACCTATGGCTCAGGTTTGGAAACTTGATATAGATGAGGTGTTATTTTTGTTTTGGTGGTCTGAATATCGCCATGGTAACAGCAATATCCCCACTCTGGTGGCAGGGACTACCTGGTATGCTAACTTCCAGTGTTTGGCCCTTGGGCCCCATAGTGACGACCAGACAGGGGCCGCTGGACGAGTCTTCATCTCCAGGAGGACAGGACAGGACACACAGTCAGTTACATCCCTCTCTTTGTTTCTTCATTTATTCCTTTGTCTTTAACTCAATCTGTCTTTATCTAAGATTTTTTATTTTTTTGAAAAAAAATATTTACCCCTTTTTCTCCCCAATTGGTAGTTACTGTCTTGTCCCATCGCGGCAACTCCTGTACGAACTTGACACAATGCACGCTTAACCCGGAAGCCAGCCGAACCAATGTGTCAGAGGAAACACTGTACACCTGGCGACCGTGTCAGCGTGCATGCGCCAAACCCTGGTACTGAACTAAGATTTATAGTGACACAGCTAGCACTGTGCCTTAGACCGCTGCGCCACTCGGGAGGCCAACTCAATCTGTCTTTAACTCAATCTGTCTTTAACTCAACCTCTATTCTCTCCTTCTCTCACTCCTTGTCTTTCCTCTCTCTTATCTTTCTCACTTCTCTTACCCCTTTCTCTCTCTTTCGCCAATAACACTTCTATTGAAATGAATAAAAAGTTAGACAAAAAAACTGAAAGTCAACACGGTCACTCAGTACCTCAAACTGTTATTATCCCTAAAAAGCTCCAACCCTCATCCGTGCCGCATGAGACATGACGGATATGATTATGCCGTTGCGTAACATACCAGATCTGCCTGGTGGTCCGGGTGGTCCAGGGGTTCCTGGTAAGCCTTGTCCTCCTGGTTGGCCCTCAGGACCATAGCTCTGTCTGCCTGGGTTACCCCTCTCTCCCTTAGGCCCCAGTGTACCAGGGAACCCTGGGCTGCCTCCGCGACCTGGGAGAGGGTTGAGAGAGGAGAGACGAGGAGATGAGAGGGAGAGAGGAGGGGAAAGGAGAGGAGGCCTGTATGCATGTGTGTGTCTGCGTGCTTGCATGTGTGTGCCTGCGTACGTGTATGCATTTATGTGTGTGCGCTATGTGTGCGTGCCTGCATACATGTGTATGTGTGTCTCGGTGTTACCATCGCCAAAGGAGTCGCCTGGTCGTCCTGGTTGTCCTGGAAACCCTGGAGCTCCCGCGTCCCCTGGTTGACCAGGGAGGCCGTCGATGCCGTTGTCACCTGGTGCTCCTGCAACCAATCAGAGGACAGGTGGTCAACAGATGGGATTGTGGGTATCATGCTTTTTCATGATACATAACATGTTTGTGTGTGTGTTACCTTGAACAGACATCCCTTGTGCGTCAGTGTAGATTGGGGGTCCGGGAGGCCCCTGTTCTCCCTGGTCACCCTAAAAACAGATGAAGAAAATGTATTTATCACCCCCTACTGGCAGACTGGATCCTTGCAACTCAAACCCTCATAACAAGATGACACAATTCTGATCTTTATCCACAAATTATTGGTCTTTTGACCAATCAGATCTGCTCTTCCACCAAAAATTGGGCAAAGGATCAGAATTGGGCTGCCTGTGTAAATATAGCCAATATTACATGATATTCAATTTGTATCAAATACACAGTCATTTATTAATTTCAGAAAAATTACCTTAGGTCCACTGTAGCCTGGTTGGCCGGGGAAACCTGGACTTCCTGTGAATCCCTTTGTGGGAAAGAGATGAATTGGTTAATTAATCTGTTTATAAATCGATTCATTATTTGATTTAAGTGTGTGTGTGTGTGTGTGTTCCTACCTGTCTTCCTGGAGATCCGGAGGCCCGTTAAACCGGGAGGACCCTGCCAAGAGAAACAAGGAAGCCGCCGGAGAACAGTTTAGAATCAATCAACACAACACAATGGTGTATACCAATAATACCTATTTTGTGACATCTTCCTACAAATTAAAAAGCATCCTATTGTAGGGGTATGGACTAGTATGGTTTCCACCATATTATTATACCAGTCATTCCTTGAAATCAGTGAAGGGAAGTGAACAAGTGCACACTTTGGGAGGAAGGAACATAATTGGACATTATCAGACGTAGAAGGAGGGAGGAGCTTACCCGTCCCCCTGGATACCCCAAAATTCCACTCTCTCCCACCTCGCCAGGAAAGCCGAAAGGACCCTGCAACAGACGTATGGTTAAACATTTACAACATACTTACTGCTTGCTAAATGACAGACTATTCCCTATGTAGTCCACTACTTTATAGGGAAATCTGCAGTTCAAACGATAACAAAGCAGTCATCCGCCACTGATTTGGTAGATAGCTGAGGATGGGGCTGAGAAATGTAAAAAATCATAGACAGAGCTATAGATGCAAATACTTGCCATCCATGATATCAAATTATAGTTTTAACCGTGTTTTGAGCTATACAGTGGTTGTTTACAATTACATGTTTATAAAACAAAGGAGAAAACAAGCTTATATTTTGATGGTTAAGACAATTTATCTAAGTTCATGTAGTATTTATAAGTTATCTTCTTGTCCAATATAGGGGTGCTGTTTCAACTTTGTAAAATATCGTTGCCCAAATTAAACTGCCTCTACTCAATTCTTGCTCGTACAATATGCATATTATTATTACTATTGGATAGAAAACACTCTCTAGTTTCTAAAACCGTTTGAATTATTTCTGAGTGAAACAGAACTCATCTGCAGAAGTGAATTCTGAAATCGAGGTCTCTGTTCCAGGGTCAGTTTATAAATTCCCTTGTAAGCTATGGGGCTACATGCACTGCATACGCCTTCCCCTAGATGTCAGTAAGCGGTGAGAATTTGAATGGAGTGGATTGCACCATCTGGGGCAATAAAAAGCTTTTGGAACGGAAGGTCCGGCCTTTTCAATGGGGGGCCTGACGCAGGAGGACATCAGCATGGCGTCCTGAAAAGCTTTCGTTTAGCAGTTCTATATCTCCGGCTCTGATTTAATTTGATTTTTGTCTTAAAAACTTCATAAGGTAGTTAATTTAAACCGACTTATAGCAGTTTATATCAGTTTATTGCAATTTTCTGGAATTTCTTTGTGACGCGTTATCGCGAGTTGGACACCTCTCCGGCACATGGCTAGCGTTAGCTGCTAATTCTACAGGAGAAGAGGACACTTTTCAACCAAAAGACGATTGTTCTGGACAAAGGACACCTTGCCCAAGATCTGATGGAAGCTCAACAAATAGTAAGAAGTCTTTATGCTGTTAATTCGTATTTATGTTGAAAAATGTAAAACAATAATCCGCCATTAATCGGTGCGGTCTCGCTGTAACGCACGCTGTATGTCGTAGTAACGTTAATTTAAATAATCTAACACAGCGGTTGCATTAAGAACTAATTATCTTTCATTTGCTGTCCAACCTGTATTTTTTTGTCAAGTTTACGATTAGTTATTGATTAGATTAGGTGCCTCTCCAAAGTGCGCCGGGACAGATTGCTTGAAGTTTTGGCTACTAATCACATTGTATAACCACGATTTGTCCGCTACATATGCACATTTTCGAACAAACCCTATATGCATTGTGTAATATGATGTTACAGGACTGTCATCTGATAAAGTTTATGAAGTTAGTCAAAAATTATATATCTTTTGCTGGGTTTTTATGATCGCTAACCTTTGCTGCTGGTAAATGGCTTGTGTTTTGGCTATTGTGTAGCATTATATAATGCTATATTGTGTTTTCGCTGTAAAACACTTAAAAAATCTGAAATATTGGCTGGATTCACAAGATGTTGGTCTTTCATTTGCTGTACGCTGTGTATTTTTCAGAAATGTTTTATGATGAGTATTTAGGTATTTGACGTTGGTCTCTGTAATTATTCTGGCTGCTTCGGCGCTATTTCAGATTGCAGCTGCAATGTAGAACTGTGATTTATACCTGAAATATGCAAAAACAATTCTAACAAAACATATGCTATACAATAAATATGTTATCAGACTGTCATCTGATGAAGTTGTTTCTTGGTTAGTGACTATTTATATCTTTATTTGGTCGAAATTGTGATAGCTACCTATGCAGGAAAAAAATGGTGGAGAAAAAAAAGTTGTGTCTTTTGCTATGGTGGTTAGCTAATAGAAATACATATTGTGTCTTCCCTGTAAAACATTTTAAAAATCAGAAATGATGGCTGGATTCACAAGATGTGTATCTTTCATTTGGTGTCTTGGACTTGTGATTTCATGAACATTTTATTATATGATATCCCTGTGGCTTTAGGCTAGGCTATGCTAGTCAGCTTTTTTGATGGGGGGATCCCGGATCCGGGTTTGTGACTCGTTAGAGGTTAAATTCTTCAAGAATCAATGGTATATATAAACTCAGCAAAAAATAAACGTCCTCTCACTGTCAACTGTGTTTATTTTCAGCAAACTTAACATGTGTAAATATTTGTATGAACATAACAAGATTCAACAACTGAGACATGAACTGAACAAGTTCCACAGACATGGTACTAACAGAATAGGAATAATTTGTCCGTGACCAAAGGGGGGTCAAAATCAAAAGTAACAGTCAGTATCTGGTGTGGCCACCAGCTGCGTTAAGTACTGCAGTGCATCTCCTCCTCATGGACTGCACCATATTTGCCAGTTCTTGCTGTGAGATGTTACCCACTCTTCCACTAAGGCACCTGCAAGTTCCCGGACATTTCTGGGGGGAATGGCCCTAGCCCTCACCCTCCAATCCAACAGGTCCCAGACGTGCTCAATGGGATTGAGATCCGGGCTCTTCGCTGGCCATGGCAGAACACTGACATTCCTGTCTTGCAGGAAATCATGCACAGAACGAGCAGTATGGCTGGTGGCATTGTCATGCTAGAGGGTCATGTCAGGATGAGCCTGCATGAAGGGTACCACATGAGGGAGGAGGATGTCTTCTCTGTAACGCACAGCGATGAGATTGTCTGCAATGACAACAAGCTCAGTCCAATGATGCTGTGACACACCGCCCCAGACCATGACGCACCCTCCACCTCCAAATCGATCGCGCTCCAGAGTACAGGCCTCGGTGTAACGCTCATTCCTTCGACGATAAGCGCGAATCCGACCATCACCCCTGGTGAGACAAAACCTCGACTTGTCAGAGAAGAGCACTTTTTTGCCAGTCCTGTCTGGTCCAGCGACGGTGGGTTTGTGCCCATAGGCGACGTTGTTGCCGGTGATGTCTGGTGAAGACCTGTCTTACAACAGGCCTACAAGCTCTCAGTCCAGCTTCTCTCAGCCTATTGCGGACAGTCTGAGCACTGATGGAGGGATTGTGCGTTCCTGGTGTAACTCGGGCAGTTGTTGTTGCCATCCTGTTACTGTCCCGCAGGTGTGATGTTCGGATGTACCAATCCTGTGCAGGTGTTGTTACACGTGGTCTGCCACTGCGAGGACGAATCAGCTGTCCGTCTTGTCTCCCTGTAGCGCTGTCTTAGGCGTCTCGCAGTACGGACATTGCAATTTATTGCCCTGGCCACATCTGCAGTCCTCATGCCTCCTTGCAGCATTCCCAAGGCACATTCACACAGATGAGCAGGGACCAGGGGCATCTTTATTTTTGTGTTTTTCAGAGTCAGTAGAAAGGCATCTTTAGTGTCCTAAGTTTTCATAACTGTGACCTTAATTGCCTACCGTCTGTAAGCTGTTAGTGTCTTAATGACCGTTCCACAGGTGTATGTTCATTAATTGGTTATGGTTCATTGAACAAGCATGGAAAACAGTGTTTAAACCCTTTACAGTGAAGATCTGTGAAGTTATTTGGATTTTGACGAATTACCTTGTAAAGATAGGGTCCTGTAAAAGGGAAGTTTCTTTTTTTGCTGAGTTTATCATGAATTTGCTGTCCAAAAATTGCTGTAGCAATGGCAGATTGCCCCATTAAGGCTCTGGTCAAAAGTAGTGCACTATTAGGGAATAGGGTGCCATTTGGGACACACCCACTGTTTGAAGCATTAACAGTGACAGTATATTCTCCATTTTAGTTGAAAAGCACTCTTTATGCTCTACTGCAAATAGCTATTCAATTAAATAAATCTTTATTGTCCCCAACAGACAAGACACTTACAGGTGGGCCGGGTCTTCCAGTTGGTCCACGCACTCCTTTGTATCCCCCTTCCCCCTGACAGAGAGAGACAGAGAGAGAGACAGAGAGAGAGACAGAGAGAGAGAGAGTGAGGAGATTGAGTTACGGAGAGGGAAGCACGAGATGGTGGGGAAGACGGATACGGAAATGAGATGGAAAGAGAGAAGGGATGAGAGAAGAGAGCAGAGAGAGAGAGAATGGAGAGACAGGGAAGAGAAAAGCAAAAGGAAACGTATACAGAAACTAAATGGAAACCACACAGTTGTAGTCCTCACTGAGGAAAGTCCAGACGCCATCATTTCAGGGGGAAAAAATAATAGCATAAAGCAACGAGGAGGTAAAAACAGGTTACATAACCGCAATGACTGATGAAAACGTTTCACTGCCTAATGCTTATGTCTTATGTTCACTTAGAAGAAGTGATACTAAAGCATCGATTGAACAGAGTACAGTAACATTAGTAAAAGTCTCTCTGTAAACAATCAGTGTGCATTATGCAAACAGTAGATTATTCTTCCCCATTACAGTACATGACTGATATCTGCAGATTTTCGTTGTCTTTCAATATTACACTAATCCTGTCTTTACTTTGTATTCTGTGTGCAACAACTGATGTTAAAAAACATACAGTAAGAAAAGAAAAAACAACTCATAATAACAGCAGTACACTTGGGATGGGGTTGCGGGTGTATAATGGGGTAATGGAATGGGACACAGGACACTGGGGGGAGGGAAGGGGGGGTGTAGGCCGGGAGAGGGGATGGTTGGGGAGCGCGGGGGACTGTATGACACTCCAGGAGCCAGCCAGCGAGCCAGCTATAGGGGGGTATAGTATCACCACCACCTTCCACCACCCACCCCCCACCACGGCTCGACTCCATGCCAGGATGGAGCAACCGGCTGGGGAGAGTGGGTCGGCTACCCAGGGCTCCTCTCTGGAGCCCTGGAGCTCTTGAACGTGTGTTTCTCTCATCACAAAACCTTAGGTCCTTTGTCTCCTTTAGGAAAGCCCACAAACTCCACCACTCCATTGACCAGGGGCCTGCCTGGGTCTCCCTGCGGGCCCACATCGCCCTGGGTAACGGTAACCAAGGAAGAGAGAGTTTTACATGGCAACACGATGGGGGTTGAGGGAGAGGAGGGAGGAGGGAGGGGATTGGTTGGGTGGCGGCAACAGCAGGTTTTTTCAGGTAGATTTTGAGGGATAGGTTGGAGGGTTGGTCTAGAGAGAGGAGGGGTAGGGGTAGTTGGAGGGACGGACTGTGTGTGTGTGTGTGTGACCCTAGGAGGGGTGGTAGGTGTAGGGGGTTGGTGGGGGGTTTCGGGCAAGGTAGAGTTTGGCGGCGGCGAGGGGGGGGGGGTATGAAGGGCCGGTCAGTCACCACAGCTATAACTAATCTCCGTCCTTACTTTTACGATACGTTTTTACATCCCACACTATCATTCCTTATGTCATCCACAGCTAACAGTAGAGTTGCTGATTATTTGCATCATACTTGCTTTGGAGAGCTTCCCAACCCCTGTGCTTTGTAGTGCTACACCAGAAGCAGAATTACATTAGTTTGGCAAGATGGAGGCAAGTCAACATCGGGTTATCTGTCAACGAGTAGAGACACGTCAACTTCAACCCTCCATGGTATTTTGTAATACTACTTTCCTTAATATATAATCAAGATGTTTTTGTGATTCTGTGTCTTAGACCAGCCTTTCATCCCCTCTCTTCCCCCCTGCCTCAGTGTCTTCCTCCCCCCTCCTCCCCCCGTCTCTCCTCCCTCTTTCTCACCCCTCCGGCGGGCGGGGACCACTGCTCCTGTCTGTGTTACCTTATCTCCTTTGTAGATAGTGGTAATAGGTGCGCCTACTAGCGGCTCGTCGCCGGGCACGCCTCGGGGTCCGGGCTGACCTGCGTCGCCCTGGTGATCCAGAGGACAACACATGTGAGTCAGTCATTATTAGCCAATCAGACGGGAGGATGAGGAGGTTGAAGGGTGCGGGAGGAATTTGGAAGTTGGAAGGTATGAGAGCAAAGGTGGGGTGGGGGAGGGGTGGGGGGGGGCGGCAAGGGTTGGAAGATTGAGCGAGAGGGAGAAGATGGAGAGGGAAAAAGAGAGGTGGGGAGATAGAGGAGAAGGAGAGGTGGCAAGAAAGAGAGCCAGAAGAGGGAGGACCAGGGAGAGAGAGGGGAAAAGGAGAGGGATGGAGAGGGAGAAATAGGAAAAGAGGGAACGAGAGATAGAAGGAGAACATATTAAATAAAAAGAGAGCGACAGGAAAGGTGATAAAATGAAATGAAGATAAAAAGACTGAGGAAAAGAGAAAGACAGAGAGACTCAAAGTGAGAGTGAGAAGTAGGGGATGAGATGGTGGGATTGCATAAGGGTCGTTCCACCAATTCGGTCCCTTTTGAGAAGTGTAACTTGGTATAAAAAAATAAATATTTCACCAAATAAATAGCACATGTTCACGTTCATAAAAAAACTAGTTTTCCCATCTCAAGGGGTTAAATAATAAAAATGACTACAGTAAGTGCCTAGACCACAACGACACCGTGGTGAAGAAGGCCCGACAGCGACTCTTCAACCTCAGGATGCGGAAGAAATATAACCTGTCCCCAAGGGCCCTCACAGTGTTCTACAGGAGCACCATCGAAAGCATACTGTCGGGCTGCATCACAGCCTGGGGTATGGCAACTCCACCGCTGAGGACCACAAGGCACTACAGAGGGTGGTACGCTCAGCCGAACACGCCATTGGCTGCACACTGCATGCCCTCCAGGACACCTACAACACCAGGTGTCGCAGAAAGATCATCAGGGACCGCAGCGACCCGAGCCGTGGCCTGTTCTCGACCGTTTCCATCACTAAGACAGTATAGGAGCATCATGGCAAAAACTGTAAGACTGGCCAATAGCTTCTACCCCCTGACCATCAGGCTGCTGAATAGCCACCGCTAGTCAGCTACCTCCGTCCTGCATTGTTGGAGCTCGGAGCTCAAGAATCTAACTGTACCCTGTAACTACATCTGCAACACTGTACATGTGATTATTAAACTCTCTAATCTAATGTCATTTAAGTGCCAAATAAAGTAACAGGGTTGATCGAAACAGGGTTGACGATTTCATCTTAAATATGCCATGAATCCCTTTGTGACACAGGGAATGGAAGTTTGAAGTGTGGAACAGGGAGTTGCAATTGAATACAAGGTTCACCATTTTTTTTTGTAGCAAGCCTTTATTCATCTTAAATATAAGATGTATTTAATTATCCATGTGGTCTATACTAAAGGGCACTTCATTTAACATAACAGTATTGGTTCACAGTGTCTACTTCAAATATCAAAGGAACGCAAAATGCACCTATTTCGTGGAACAACCCATAGGCGAAGAAGGGGAGATAGGATTGGAGGAGTAAGAGGAAAGTGTATGAGGGAGATTGATAAAGAGAGAACGGTAGGGAGAGAATTGAAGAGAAAGAGGGGGATTGATAAAGAGAGAAAGGGAGAGCGAGAGAGCTCTGGCCGACTTTATTTTTCTTCCGATACGTCACTGAGAAGAAAACAATTTAAAGAGCCATTTCCTCAGGCCAAAACAGAAAATATAGAATATAGAAAAATGTTTAATTAAAGGGATAAATAACTGACTTTACTAAAATGTTTGCTTATCATCTATCCCAAAGGCTTATCAGTGAATCTAGCTGTTCCTCTTTCAACACGACTTCCAATTAGTAGTTTGTTATTGTTTGTTTGTTTGTTTGTTTGTTGTTGGGGGGTTGAACAACAAGATACATGCAGGGAGGAGAAGATGGCAAGATGGCGGATTTATCCATTGATGGATCGATGGTGAATGTTAGTGGGTCATTCATTCTCACTGGTGGTCAAATGCAACGGATACTGAATACTGAGGCAAAACTCCCAGGATGTTTCCAGCACCACCATGCCCAAATAAGGTCAAAGGAAAATAACGCAGCACAGGAAGCGGGAGCAAGTGATTCCAGCACCAATCACAGACCACGACACGCCCACCCACATGACAGCTCAGAGATCTTATTGGTGGAAGTATAATACAATAAAGTGGATTTTATAGGCAGAATATAATACAACATAGAATTCATATAATTAGTTGGGAATCTTATAGATACAATATGCTATATGTTATTGTCTGTTTCTACCAACTAAAAGTAGTCTTAACACAGACGTAATAAAGATGCCATTTAGCAGATGCTTTTATCCAAAGCGACAGACAGTACATAACTTCTGTACTAAGACTACTTTTAGTAGAGTCCACAAGTGATTGACTTTTATGAGGGTGATGAAAAGTTCTAGAATAATCTCTGAGCTGCCATCCAACAGTAAGGAAACATGTTATTTTAGTAATGCCACAGGACAACTGTTCGTTCCTTCAATTATATATTAGATTGTGATCGTTTTCGTTTAGATTTGTTAGAGTTCAGATTTATTAAGAGTTCAGATTCAGAATGAGAAACAAAATGGCCGCCTCCATAGGGCTCTAGTGGTCCCAGTGGCAGTACTGTCATGCAATTATAAACACACCAGGGGTAAACTGTAAAATCATTGAAGACAAGATCATATTTTAATAATAGAGATGGAACAAACCAGAGCAGGCTGGTGAGAGGAGGATGGCTCCTAATAATGACTGAAATGGAGTGAATGGTATCAAACACATGGAAACCATGTAATAATACCATTCCATTCTTTCCATTCCAGCCATTACAATGAGCCCATCCTCCCATGTCTCCACCCACTCGCCACCACTGATACTGGTGATATATTGAGGTAGATGTGTCAGTGGAAAAAACAGAGAGAAAAGGGGGATGAGGTCAGGAGAGATGGATGGAGGGAGTGTTGGGGGTGAAGGGTAATGTACTGTTGGATGTATGTAACGGCCAGGGGGGCGGGTGGAGATGGGAGGAGGTTGAATAGAGGGGAAGAGGATGTGTCAAACCATCACCAAGAAAGATTACATGGCATGCACACAGAGGTCAAAAAGACATCCTTCATCATGCATTTTAAACCATCCTCAACACGCGCAACACAAACACACACACACACACACACACACACACACACACACACACACACACACACACACACACACACACACACACACACACACACAACACACACACACACACACACACAACACACACACACACACACCACACAACCACACACACACACACACACACACACACACACACACACACACACACACACACACAGCTAGAATAACCTAAGCCGGCTGTCTTCAGTTTGATCTAATTTGATCTACAGTGAGGATAAAGTTCCCAGTCTCCCTCCCATTGGGAAAGACATATAGATACAAATGGGCTCTGGTCAAAAGTAGTGCACTATATAAGGAATACAGTGCCATTTGGGATGCAGATTATGTCATATTACAACTCTTTCAACAGTCTAAAGCTATAATTTAGCTTTAGACTGATGTAATAAACTGATGTAATAAATCAATTACTTCTCAATATAGCTGAAATCCAATGAGTGATAAGAAGGGGTACAGTAGGTATGGTTAGATGGGGTGGGGGGAAGTTCTGGTTGGGTCGGGTGAGCGAATAAGACCTAATCAACTGATATGATTAATTGATTACTAATCAATAAAATCGTTCATTAACATCTACTAATTAGTTGTGTTGTTTTGTTGGTGCGTACCTTGTCTCCTGGCTCCCCCTGAAACCCTAGACTGGGGCTCCCCTGGAAAACAAGAATGGGTATTGCATTTGGACAACAACACATCACCCTACACATGACAAGCATTGTAAAATTGTATGGATGTAACTATACTGAACAAAAATATATACGCAACATGTAAAGTGTTGGTCACATGTTTCATGAGCTGAAATAAAAGTTCCCAGAAATTGTACATATGCACAAAAAGCTTATTTCTCTCAAATGTTTTTGTTAACATCCCTGTTAGTGAGCATTTCTCATTTTGCCAAGATAATCCATCTACCTGACAGGATTTGGAATATTAAGAAGCTGATTAAATAGCATAATCATTACACAGGTGCAACTTGTGCTGGGGACAATAAAAGGCCACTCTAAAATGTGCAGTTTTGTACCACAACACAATGCCACAGATATCTCAAGTTTTGAGGGAGTGTGCAATTTGCATGCTTACTGTAGGAATGTCCACCAGAGCTGTTGCCAGAGAATATCATTTTCATTTCTCTACCATAAGCCACCTCCAACGTTGTTTTAGAGAATTTGGCAGTACGTCCAACAGGCCTCACAACCGCAGACCAAGTGTAACCATGCCAACCCAGGACCTCCACATCCGGCTTCGTCACCTGCGGGATCGTCTGAGATCAGCCACCTGGACAGCTGATGAAACTGAGGACTATTTCTGTCTACAATAAAGCCCTTATGTGGGTATAAACTAATTTTTATTGGCGGTATTGGCGGTTGGAACCAAAAATCTGAAATTTGGTCTCAGACCAAAAAGGACAGATTTCCACAGGTCTAATGTCCATTGCTCGTGTTTTTTCTTATTGGTGTCCTTTAGGAGTAGTTTCTTTGCAGCAATTCGACCATGAAGGTCTGATTCACGCAGTCTCCTCTGAACAGTTGATGTTGAGATTTGTCTGTTACTTCAACTCTGTGAAGCATTTATTTGGGCTGCAGTTTGAGGTTGGTAACTCTAATGAACTTATCCTCTGTAGCAGAGGTAACTCTGGGTCTTCCTTTCCTGTGACGGTCCTCATGAGAGCCAGTTTCATCATAGCTCTTTATGGTTCTTGCGACTGCACTTGAAGAAACGTTCAAAGTTCTTGAAATGTTCTGCATTGACTGACCTTCTGACCTTCTTAAAGTAATGATGGACTTTCGTTTCTCTATGCTTATTTGAGCTGTTCTTGCCATAATATGGACTTGGTATTTTACCAAATAGGGCTATCTTCTGTATACCACCCTTACCTTGTCACAACACAACTGATTGGCTCAAACGCATTAAGAAGGAAAGAAATTCCACAAATTAACTTTTAACAAGGCACACCTGTTAATTGAAATACATTCCAGGTCATGAAATTGGTTGAGAGAATGCCAAGAGTGTGCAAAGCTGTCATCAAGGCAAAGGGTGGCTACTTTGAAGAATCTCAAATATAAAATATGTTTTGATTTGATTAACACTTTTTTAGTTACTACATGATTCCATATGTGTTATTTAATAGTTTTGATGTCTTCACTACTATTCTACAATGTAGAAAATAGTAAAAATAAAGCAAAACCCTTAAATGAGTAGATGTGTCCAAACTTTTGACTGGTACTGTATAGTCATTGTAACAGTCTCCATATAAGTCACCAGTAACAAAAGTCCCCAATATGGACGGAATTTACATAGCATCTGTCGGCAATAACTTGGAATGAACAACAGACAATCTCCATTATGACAAAAGCAACATGAAGTACACAGCTTTTAGTTATTTAGTACACACTCCCCCCTATGTGTTTGGTGGTGTCATTACACTGTCTCCACCATAGAGATCCTTATTCGTTTCTATGGAGCAGACAGGCTGTCTCTGAGGTCAGTACGGTGTCCATATTAGGACAGCCTCAGTCTGAGCAGGACTTTCAGGTCACGTGTCTAGTGTTGCAGTGGTGTAAAGTACTTAAGTAAACCTTTAGTACTTTCAAGTACTACTTAAGTCGGTTTTTGGGGTATATGTACTTTACTTTTTATATTTTTGACAACTTTGACTTTTTTCCCACTACATTCCTAAAGAACATAATGTACTTTTTACTCCATACATTTTCCCTGACACCTAAAAGTACCCGTTACATTTCTAATGCTCATCAGGAAAGCAAAATGGTCCAATTCACACACACTGACAGAATCACTAAACACTAAAATGTTGGAGTATGCAGTCTTGTTTGCTTATTATAAGGAATGCGAAATGATTTATACTTTTATTTTTGATACTTTAGTATATTTAAAACCAAATACCTTTAGACTTTAACTCAAGTAGTACTGTATTTTGCTTGGTGACTTTTACTTTTACTTGAGTAAAAAGTATGACAATTGGGTACTTTTTCCACCACTGTAGTGTTGTCCAGCACTTACTAAAGGGCCAGGGGCATCATGTTAGCGGAGCAGGAAAACTCCAGGCCTATAACTACTGAAGGGTCAGGAGTTTTCCCCTATCTAGTGTTGTCCAGTACTTACTACAGGGCCAGGGGGACCGGGGGGGCCTGGAGCACCCTGGAGAAAAACAACACAACACAGACAGGAAGTCAGTTGGAGAGAAGACTGATCTATTATATCTATTAGATTCTATTGTAAAATAGACAGTCAATAAGAGACAATAAGAGAGGTATATTCCCCCAAGTCACTGGCTTTAGTCTTATTAACCAATGTGTAGATTAAACATGACAAACACTCTGTGTAATGCAAAGGTTGTCATGACACTGTTTGGGATAAAATAGTTCCTGTAATATACTGAGTACATACAGTATATTAACGGTATATTGTATCTAGATCAACATAGACAGGTGTGTGTGTGTGTGTGTGTGTGTGTGTGTGTGTGTGTGTGTGTGTTTGTGTGTGTGTGTGTGTTTTTGTGTGTGTGTGTGTGTGTGTACGTACAAGGAATCCATCAGGACCTCTGGGGCCGAAGTCACCGGGACCTCCGTCTGGACCTCTTGGACCTACGGAGAGAAACATAACGCAAGAAGACCGGGTCAGGAACACAGAACACATAGAACCCTTAGGAACCCGGTCAGGAACACACCAAGTTATCAAATACACTACATATACAGGAAGAGATCCAGTATATTGATGTGTAGTAAGGAGATGTCTTACAGGTACACCATCCAGTCCAGGCCGACCAGGAACTCCCTGTAAGGAAACAGATAAACTGTGAGCTAAACAACTGGCCCCAGTTCATTATAAACATAGACTCGGGGAAGAAGGGACGGAGGAGGAAGGAAAGAGAGTCCGTCTCAGGTCAGACTGACCTCAATGGATGACATATAAGCAACAACATCATCCCCTTTCTCTAAACAATCTCCAGGATAGGACAGATGAGGTAGGGGAGGAGGGAGAGGAAGCAATGTCAAACTTTTCCTGATAATATCCATATGTGTGGTGTGTGTGTTGTGTGTTGTGTGGTGTGTGTGTGTGTGTGTGTGTGTGTGTGTGTGTGTGTGTGTGTGTGTGTGTGTGGTGTTGTTACCCCACTGAGTCCAACGTATACAGGCTCTCCCTTCTGTCCTTTAGGACCAGTGGGCCCCTGATGGAGAGCGAGAGAGAGAGAGAGAGAGAGAGAGAGAGAGAGAGAGAGAGAGAGAAAGAGAGAGAGAGAGAGAGAGAGATCATAGCACATTAAAGCCTGTAACCCTCCGGCTGCCAGCTCACTCCATGCAGACCCCCCACCCCCAGTCAGCTCAGGGATTCAAACCAGCAATGCTTTGGTTACTGGCCCGGCGTTACTGGCCCGGCGTTCTAACCACTGCCACCTGTTAATAGATGACTCTCGTTACAGTCATATAGTACTGATGTAAATGATAGTTGTTACCCACAGCGAATCCAGTTTGGTCCAACACACACTACACTAGATCATTTCGTCTTACAGTACAAAGATACTCTACAATCATGATAATAAGAACAATAATAATATATGCCATTTACAGTGCCTTTCAGAAATGTTTCATACCCCTTGACTTATTTCACATTTTGCTGTGTTACAACCTGTTTTCAAAATGGATGAAATATGTATATTTTTTTATCTCACCCAGACAACACCCCCAAAGGACAAAGTGAAAACATGTGTTTAGAAATGTTTGCAAATGTATTGAAAATGAAATACAGAAATACCTCATTTACATAAAAGCCTGTAAGAGCTTTGCACACCTATATTGTACAACTATTGCACATCACTATTTTTTATTTTATTCTTCAAGCTCTGTCAAGTTGGTTGTTGATCATTGCTAGACAGCCATTTTCAAGCCAATTTAAGTCTTAACTCTAACTAGACCACTCAGGAACATTCAAAGTCGTCTTGGTAAGCAACTCCAGTGTATATTTGGCCTTGTGTTTTAGGTTATTGTCCTGCTGAAAGGTGAATTTGTCTCCCAGTGTCTGTTGGAAAGCAGATTGAACCAGGTCTTCCTCTAGGATTTTACCTGTGCGTAGCAAAAAAAGATGACAAGCATACCGATGACAAGCATACCTATAACATGATGCAGCCACCACCATGCCTGAAAATATGAAGAGTGGTACTCGGTGATGTGGTGTGTTGGATTTGCCCCAAACAACTCTTTGTATTCAGGACATGAAGTACATTGCTTTGCCACATTTAAAAAAAAGTATTACTTTAGCGCCTTATTGCAAACAAGATGAATGTTTTGGAATATTTGTATTATGTACAGGTTTCCTTCTTTTCACTCTATCATTTAGGTTAGTATTGTGGAGTAACTAAAATGTTGTTGATCCATCCTCAGGTCTCTCCTATCACAGCCATTAAACTGTAACTTTTTTAAAGACACCATTGGCCTCACGGTGAAATCACTGAGCTATTTTTTTCCTCCCCGGCAACTGAGTTAGGAAGGACGCCTGTATCTTTGTATTAACTGGGTGTATTTATACACTATCCAAAGTGTAATTAATAACTTCACCATGCTCAAAGGGATATTCAATCTCTGCTTTTTTTTTTTTTTTTTTTTTTTTTGCCATCTATCCAATAGGTGCCCTTCTTTGCGAGGTATTGGAAAACCTCCCTGGTCATTGTGGTTGAATCTGTGTTTGAAATTCACTGCTCAACTGAGGGACCTTACAGATCATTGTATGTGTGGAGTACATAGATGAGGTATTCATAAAAAAATCATGTTAATCACTATTATTGCACACAGAGTCCATGCAACTTATTTAAGTGACTTGTTAAGCAAAGTTTTACTCCTGAACTGTATAGGCTTGCCACAACAAAAGTGTTCAATATTTATTGAAGACATTTCAGCTTTTCATTTTTAATACCTTTGTCAAAATTTGTAAAAACACAATTCCACTTAGACATTATGGGGTATTGTGTGTAGACCAGTGATACCAAATCTCAATGTAATCTATTCTAAATTCAGGCTATAACAAAACAAAATGTGGAAAAAGTCAAGGGGTGTGAATACTTTCTGAAGGCACTGTAGCAGACACTTTTATCCAAAGCGACTTAGTGCATACATTTTACGTATGGGTGGTGCAGAGAATCAAACCCACTCTCCTGGCGTTGCAAAAGCCCTGCTCTACCAACTGAGCCACAGAGGACAACCCTACAGCTACAGATGATAATAGTATAGTAGCACGTAGACAGTTTAGATAATAGATGTTACTCACAGAGAGTCCTGGAGCTCCAGGTATCCCTCCGTTTAGAGTTCTGGGACCTGGGTCTCCCTGGGTACCGTTGCACCCGTCTGCTCCCGGTAGACCCCTGCCACCGTCCGCACCTGGGTGACCCTAGAGAGAAAGATAGGGTTAGGGTGTGTGTGCGTGCGTGTGTGCGTGCGTGCGTGCGCTACAATACTCACTGGGACTCCGTCGGTTCCTGGGAACCCTGGTACGCCCATAGGCCCCTTTTCTCCTTTCAGCCCAGAGGGGCCCCCGAGTCCGACGTGACCCTTTTCTCCTTTGGGCCCTGAAGGCCCTTGGTCACCTGGGAAGCCCTCTGGTCCACTGGGTCCTACTGGCCCCAAGGCCCCTGGACGCCCCTGGAGAGACACAGAGGGGAAATACATGGTGAGAAGGGACCTAAGCTTGGAGTGCAGGATAGGTAGAGTACAGTCCTATATCCTCAAAAGAGGACTCCTCTTCTGGAGGGAGAAAGAAGAGGAGATGGTGAAAGAGTGGATGTTAACTTCCATGACCAAATATATGACATCATAGGAAGTCCTTGAAAGAAAGGGAAGTAGAGGTTACGTTTGGGGAGGAGGAGGAGAGGGAGTTTAAACGTGAGGGAACATTCAACGACAAATTGCAAGGTGTCCATCTTGTTTTAGTTTTATCTCTGTGTGTGTGTGTGTGTGTGTGTGTGTGTGTGTGTGTGTGTGTGTGTGTGTGTGTGTGTGTGTGTGTGTGTGTGTGTGTGTGATGCAAGGTTATTATAGTTCTGTGTTTTTATATTAGTTTTATTTATATTTTTCCCCATTTAGCTAGTGATAGCTAGTAATTGTGATCAAAGATGATCTATATACTGACAAGATACTGGACTGACCGCAATAATAATGGGAATAAATGTCTGCAAAGGCGGTGAGGACGCGGGATCAAGCACTGTCATTCTAGCCAATGAGAGGGCAGATACACGTGTGAACAACAGGCACAACTCTGATATAAAATAGTTTTTCTCAAAGTTGCAGGAATGCCATGTGCATCCACTTATATCAGTACATTCATAAGGACCTAAACATTACAGCTATTCTATCAAATAAGCCTGAAGTAGCAAATGAGCAAATACTGTACATTTTATTTTTTACCAAATTTGACATTCTCTCATTGACCTCCATACAAAAAATACCCACTTCCTCTGCTTCTCGCTGTATTTTCGTGCAGACAGAGGGGTGGAGTCAAGCCTCTCACTTTGCCTCTTCCTATTCTATAATGATTCACAAGCTAGGCCTATTTGAAACATCGCCATCTCATGGCTGGATTTATTCACCAGCTTCAGTAGCTTGAATACCCCCCCAAAAGTTTGAAAACGCCATTGAAAACCCCATTCGATTTTTGATCAGGTTAAAAACTTAAACGGAACATAATTCATGATGGTTTTCATTTGAATATAGTTTTGTTTTCGAGTCAAAGATAATAGTTTCAGTAGTTTTTCAAACCGGTTTGTTAATTATTTTATTTCAGTTTACGAAGCTGTTTTTTCATGATTAGTATTTGTTTTAGTTTCAGTTTTCGTTTACTATAATAACCTTGGTGTGACATTTTGGCGAGGAAGCAAGTTTCTACAGAACCCCTCAGTATATAGACGGAGCTAGATGTGGTGGTGATTGTGCTATAGGTCTATAGCGATAAAGAGACTCCACTGTGGGCATGCTGAGGCTTGTGGCTATAGACGGGGTATCGGATTCAAATGGTGATATTCTGGTTCTGAGAAAGAGACAGAGAGAGACTACACAGTATGTGTGTGTGGAAGTGTATATTTGCCTAAACTGATATTTTCCCTACAAATGTGTGCAAGACAGACAGTGCTACAACAGATCTAAACATGCATTACCCAACCTTCACCACAGGGCGGTGACAGAGAGTAGTTATTGCCCTCCCCAAGTGATGACAGTTAAAAGCAGTGATGCCAATGGTAGTAAAACTCTCTCTCTGTGACAGCCAGTAATAATCTGAGGTGGATGGATTAGGGGAGTGTTAAACTAACACCCTGACATGTGATCGTCATAGTCCTAATTTACACCAGCTGTATAAAGAGGGCAGGGATCACTTTGGTGTAGGGGAGAGGGTGAGTAGAGGTGTGGATGAGGGGCAGGGAGCACATTCGGTCGGGTGAGGAGAGAAGGGGGTGAGGGGGAGAAGGGTTCTTAAGACGAGTCAGGAGAGAGTCTGAGCTTTTAGTGAATTCCTCGACTGGGATGACTCAAAAACACGTGACGGACACACTCAGACAGCAAATTCAGAGTTCACACACCCCTCCATTAGTGGAAGGCAGAGTTTACAAACTAAACACAGAGGGGTAATTTCTGCACCACACCACCTGGTCCTATAGATATATAACATCTGTCTCCAGACACAACCCTATCAACCTGGCCAGGACCAGAGCTATCCAGAAGAATGTAGAAATTGCCCTTAACCACAGATCTAGGATCAGATTACTCTACCTCTTACCCTGACATATATGGAGATACAAATCTGACCCTGTATCAGTGGTTAGACTCGACTTTAGTCACAAACTCCCACTGGTGCTGATACCAACGGCTAATGCTAGCCCTGCTGCTTACAATGAGAGTAGAATGAACTTGCCATAGACACTGATCCAAGGTCTGTTAGGGTGTTTCACCCCTAGTGGTTAAGGTTTCTGGGAAGGTAAGCTGATCCTAGATCTGTGCCTAAGGGTGACTTCTCCATCCCTAACCATCTACATAGGTCTTAATGACAGGGAGCGGTTAGGTGTAGGCAGTGATCTGCTTAAAGGCCTCACACCTGGTTCTAAACATACAAGTATGTAGCAGTTGGTCCAATGATGTATATAAACACTGGATTGCTGATGCTATGTATTGGCCAACCGGTCGGCCATATTGGCATTCCTCAGTAGGAGCAGTCCTTAATAGGAGTGAATAGAATTCTACAGTATTTAAATTAAATATTTCAAGGACAAAATATTAAATATTTTGTTGTTATATTGGGGACAGTAACATTAGTAAACTCAGAAATATATACTTTAAGGAAAATGTTTTAAATGTTTTTTATTTGTATGTTTAACTCACATAATATAATTTACAAGTATGGATTAAGCTGTCTGTAATATAATAAATGTGGCAAAAACGAATGTACATGAATAAATGCAGTTATTTGGCTTCCCAATTATTGTTTTTTACAATGGCGTGGGCATGGTGACTTCAACACAGCACCCCCTATCAGTCATCTAGTGTATATATACATCGTTGGGGTAGACAAGTCGGCCACTTTCTCTCACCCCTTTCTCTCCCTCTCTCTCTTCCTCTGTCTGTCTGCCTGCCTGTCTGTCTGATTGTTTCCCTTCCCTCTCTCTCCCTCCAAGGCCAAATAGAATACATTTTTACTCTGTGATAGATAAGAGGTCACTGTAAAGGTGTTTGTTAGGTATGACACTTTGACAACTACTGTGACATAACTCTCTCAGTCGTTCTCCACGTCTCGACTAATGTCTAGCAAACACCTTAACAGAGACCTCTTACCTAACACAGAGACAGAGTTCACCCTGTTAGGCCCTTACAGTAGCTCTCTGAAGAGGGTTCTGGAAGCATCCATCTGCTCGATGGATTAAAACCAGCTCTCTTTTTTTTAATAGAAAAGACATCACACAATGTTATTCTGTGATCCCAGTGAAAGTATGTCCACGGTGAAAGCAATAGGAGGTGGAGGGGGCAATAGGAGGTAGGAGGGGGAACGCCTAAGGTTTTTTTGGGGACTGTGCTGACCTGGCCGGCAAATAAGAGAAAAGATCATCCTTCCCAGTAAACAAAATGACGTTGAAAAGATGTCATCAGGAGCATTTTAGGTGCTGAATAAAATAAAAAAAGGTGAAGATACGTATTTTCCAGTCATTGATTCTATGGCCAAATTTCAACTGCACATACATTCTCAATGAAGTGAGCATTATATCACAACAACCATTGTTCAACCCTCTTAATATAGGAAAGAGGCGCCAACTGAAGAGTGCAACATAACATGCATTATTGCTCCCATCTGTCACATGCACTTATGTTATAGTGAAGTGCAGTTTGCAAACACCTCTTTCTACTGACTTGAGAGTCATAAATCGTTTTTTCTGAGTGACTCGTTCATTTTAGTAGTTCGTTTGACCTGCTAGTGCTGGCCGCAATGAGTCCTACGACTGATACACGCTCCTCCGGCTCAGCGGCTCCAAAGACGTGCTCCGACCACCGACTGTTTGTCATATGCACGCTGGAAAATGGATCATTAGCATAGAGAAAGAGACATGTTTAGAAATTATCATTGATCGCATGGTGCAAGAATGACTGCAATTCATTGATTATTTAATGCTATGATGGACACAGCTTTCTTAGATTATCATACACAGCCTCTGCTCAATAAACTCGAAACAAATTGTTTGGGGAGCTGCAGTTTGCGAACAACTGTGCTTATCACTTTGCCGGGCTACCCAGACTCCTTGCTCCGGCCAAACACAACGCCACGCACACTGTCGTGAGTTTTTACAATAGGCTATTTAGCGAACGACAGAGCAGCGGAAGAATTTAGTGTGAGTCGTCAGGCTACTGTACTTATCATCCTCACGGCAGTCAAGCGATGCATTCCGCCAAGAGTGGTTCACAATCTAGTCCGGTTGCGGCCACAACTAGACCTCGTTTGTATCAAATATCAAGAAATAATCTTGTTTGTATGCCTAGCAATCAACAAATGTGCATTGTTTAAAGCACACGTTTACAAGTCTCAGTCACAAATGACAGCTCCAATAAGTCCCCTGTGGTGAAAGACACGTGAACGAGAGTCTCATAGAATCATGACTTTTGAGTTTTCATTTCATTGGTTGCCGGTAGGCGGTCCTGCGTGCTCTGGGCATTACTAACTCAAATAACACAATTAGTTGACATTTTTGTTATTTTGCCTAAACGTGTCGAAAAATATCTGAGTCAATAAAAGGAGCAGAATTTCCCATCACTATCACCAGTATGTTAGCTTTTTCAAAAGTTTCAAACCGGCAGTAGTAATGTCCAAACTAGTAAAAAATATTGTACTTAATTAACCAACTGACCACTTCAACTAAATGAAATCAAATTTATTAATGGAATTAAGACATATTTAAGTATTAGGATGAGCAATGTCAGAGTGACATTGACTAAAATACAGTAAAAAAGAATACAGTATATACATATGAAATGAGTAAAGCAGTATGTAAACATTAAAGTGACCAGTGATTCCATGTCTATGTACAGTTAAAGTCAGAAGTTTATATACACCTTAGCCAAATACATTTAAACTCAGTTTTTCACAATTTCTGACATTTAATCCTAGTGAAAAGGATGTCTTAGGTCAGTTAGATCACCACTTTATTTTAAGAATGTGAAATGTCAGAATAATAGTAGAGAGAATGATTTATTTCCGCTTTTATTTCTTTCATCACATTCCCAGTGGGTCAGAAGTTTACATGCACTCAATTAGTATTTGGTAGCATTGCCTTTAAATTGTTGGGTTAATTTTGGCCCATTCCTCCTGACAGAGCTGGTGTAACTGAATTAGGTTTGTAGTCCTCCTTGCTCGCACATGCTTTTTCAGTTCTGCCCTCAAATTTTCTAAAGGATTGAGGTCAGGGCTTTGTGATGGCCACTCCAATACCTTGACTTTCTTGTCCTAAGCCATTTTGCCAAACTTTGGAAGTATGCTTGGGGTCGTTGTCCATTTGGAAGACCCATTTGCAACCAAGCTTTAACTTCCTGACTGATGTCTTGAGATGTTGCTTCAATATATCCACATAGTCTTCCTCCCTCATGATGCCATCTACTTTGTGAAGTGCACCAGTCCCTCCTGCAGCAAAGCACCCCCACAACATGATGCTGCCACCCCCGTGCTTCACGGTTGAGATGGTGTTCTTCGGCTTGCAAGCGTCCCCCTTTTTCCTCCAAACAACAATGGCCATTATGGCCAAACAGTTCTATTTTAGTTTCATCAGACAGGAGAACATTTCTCCAAAAAGTACGATCTTTGTCCCCATGTGCAGTTGCAAACCGTAGTCTGGCTTTTTTATGGCGGTTTTTGAGCAGTGGCTTCTTCCTTGCTGAGCGGCCATTCAGGTTATGTCGATATTGGACTTGTTTTACTGTGGATAGAGATACTTTTGTACCTGTTTCCTCCAGCATCTTCACAAGGTCCTTCGCTGTTGTTCTGGGATTGATTTGCACTTTTCGTACCAAAGTACGCTCATCTCTAGGAGACAGAATGTGTCTCCTTCCTGAGCGGTATGACAGCTGCATGGTCCCATGGTGTTTATAATTGCATACAATTGTTTGTACAGATGAATGTGGTACCTTCAGGCGTTTGGAAATTGCTCCCAAGGATGAACCAGATGTTTGGAGGTCTACAATTTTTTATCTGAGGTAATGGCTGATTTCTTGATTTTCCCATAATGTCAAGCAAAGAAGCACTGAGTTTAAAGGTAGGCCTTGAAATACATCCAAAGGTACACCTCCAATTTACTCAAATTATGTCAATTAGCCTATCAGAAACTTCTAAAGCCAAGATGTTTAAAGGCACAGTCAACATCTGACCCACTGGAATTGTGATACAGTGAATTATACGTGAAATAATCTGTCTGTAAACAATTGTTGGGAAAATGACATGTGTCATGCACAAAGTAGATGTCCTAACCAACTTGCCAAAACTATAGTTTGTGAACAAGAAATTTGTGGAGTGGTTGAAAAACGAGTTTTAATGACTCCAACCTAAGTGTATGTTAACTTGCGACTTCAACTGTATATAGGGCAGCAGCCTCTAAGGTGCAGGGTTGAGTAACCGGGTGGTAGCCGGTTAGTGATGGCTATTTAACAGTATGATGGCCTTGAGATAGAAGCTGTTTTTTAGTCTCTCATTCTCAGCTTTGATGCACCTGTACCAACCTCGCCTTCTGGATGATAGTGGGGTGAAAAGGCCGTGGCTTGGGTGGTTGATGTCCTTGATGATCTTATTCCTGTGACATTGGGTACTGTAGGTGTCCTGGAGGGCAGGCAGTGTGCCACCGGTGATGCCCTCTGGAGAGCCCTGCGGTTGTGGGAGGTGCAGTTGCCATACCAGGCGGTGATACAGCCCGACAGAATGCTTTCAATTGTGCATCTGTAAAAGTTTGTGAGGGTCTTAGGTGCCAAGCCAAATTTCTTCAGCCTTCTGAGGTTGAAGAGGCACTGTGGATGTGGATAGGGGCGTGCTCCCTCTGCTTTTTCCTGAAGTCCAGGATCAGCTCCTTCATTTTGTTGACGTTGAGGGAGAGGTTATTTTCCTGGCATCACTCCGCCAGGGCCCTCACCTCCTCCCTGTAGGCTGTCTCGTCATTGTTGGTAATCAGGCATACAATGGTTGTGTCGTCTGCTAAATTGATGATTGAGTTGGAGGCTGTGTGACCACACAGTCATGGGTGAACAGGGAGTACAGGAGGGGGCTGAGTATGCACCCTTGTGGGGCCCCTGTGTCGAGGATAAGTGAAGTGGAGGTGTTGTTTCCTACCTTCACCACCTGGGGGCGGCCCGTCAGGAAGTCCAGGACCCAGTTGCACAGGGCGGGGTTCAGACCCAGGGCCCCGAGCTAGATGATAAGCTTGGAGGGTACTATGGTGTTGAAGGCTGTGCATATAGTCAATAACAGCATTCTTACATAGGTATTCCTCTTGTCCAGGTGGGATAGGGCAGTGTGCAGTGCAATGACGATTGCATCGTCTGTGGATCTATTGGGGCATTAAGCGAATTGAAGTGGGTCTAGGGTGTCAGGTAAGGTAGAGGTGATATGATCCTTAACTAGCCTCTCAAAGCTCTTCATGATGACAGAAGTGAGTGCTACTGGGAGATAGTCAAGGTGCTCTCGAGTGGCGCAGCGGTGTAAGGCACGGCATCTCTGTGCTAGAGGCATCACTACAAACCCTGGTTCGATTCACAACTGCCCGTGATTGGGAGTCCCATAGTGGCGATGCACAATTGGCCCAGAGTCGTTAGGGTTTGGCCGGGGTAGGCTTTCATTGTAAATAAGAATTTGTTCTTAACTGACTTGCCTAGTTAAATACATTTTAAAAACTGTCATTTAGTTCAGTTACCTTTAATTTCTTAGGTACAGGAACAGTGGTGGACATTTTGAAGCAAGTGGGGACAGCAGACTGGGATAGGGAGAGATTGAATATGTCCGTAAACACTCCAGCCAGCTGGTCTGCACATGCTTTGAGGATGTGGCTAGGGATGCCGTCTGGGCCGGCAGCCTTGCGAGGGTTAACACGCTTAAATGTCTTCATCACGTCAGCCACGGAGAACGAGAGCCCACAGGGAGCGGGCCACATCCATGGCACTGTGTTATCCTCGAAGCGGGTGAAGAAGGTGTTTAGCTTGTCTGGGAGCAAGACGTCGGTGTCCGCGAGGTGGCTGGTTTTCCCTTTGTAATCATTGATTGTCTGTAGACCTGCCACATACGTCTCGTGTTTGACCCGTTGAATTGTGACTCCACTTTGTCTCTGTACTGACGTTTTGCCTGTTTGTTTGCTTTACGGAGGGAATAACTACACTGTTTGTATTTTGAAGGGTTACCACATTCAACCCACTAAGACGTTACCGACAGCAACGTCCTTTGGACGAGAGAGAGAGAGAGAGAAAAAGAAAGAGAGAGAGAGAAAGAAAAAGAAAGAGAGACAGAGAAAAAGAGAGAGAGAGAAAAAGAAAGAGAGAGAGAGAAAAAGAAAGAGAGAAAGAGAGAAAGAGAGAGAGAAAGAGAGAGAGAAAAAGAAAGAGAGAGAGAGAAAAAGAAAGAGAGAGAGAGAAAGAAAAAGAAAGAGAGACAGAGAA
>NC_036840.1:19946902-19996340 GCF_002910315.2 Salvelinus sp. IW2-2015 | reverse complement strand
ACATCCAATCAATCAGGATAAACCAAATTACAACACAGTCAAAACAAAACTATATTGCTTATTGGGAAACACAAGCACCAAGCACAGAGCAAAATGCAGTGCTATCTGGCCCCTAAAATCGAACCAGTACAACCGTGGCTAAATATTTGACCATGGTTACTGATCAAAACTTTAGAAAAACCTTGACAAAGTACAGCTCAGTGAGCACAGCCTTGCCATGGAGAAGGGTAGACACAGAAAACCTGGCTCCCTGTAGAGGAAAGGCTGTGCAACACTGCACAATAGCAGAACCTGAGACGGAGCTGCATTTCCTGACAAAATGTCAAAAATATAAAAACAATTAGAGAGTGTCATTTCCCCAAATTTTGAAACTCTTATTCAAGGTTTCAAAGACCTCTCTGATGAGGATAGGCTACCCGTCCTGTTGGGGGAGGACGCAGAGAGCTGTGGGTTGGCAGCGCACTACATTGCTGCCTGCCATAAGTTTGAGGGACAGTGTCTGACAAACCAATCAACCTGCACATGTCCTTTACTGTATGTTTATTGTTATTTTGAATGTATGGTTTTTTGACCCTTGGTTATTGTTGTTACTGTTGTCCCGTTGACAATTTTGATTCTCATTTTTACATTGTAAACAAGCTTTTGGCAATATGTACATTGTTACGTCATGCCAATAAAGCAAATTGGAATTGAATGAATTGGAATTGAGAAAGAGAAAAGAGAGAGAAGAGAAAGAGAGAGATAGAGAGAGAGAGAGAGAGAGAGAGAGAGAGGAGAGAGAAGAGAGAGAGAGAGAAGAGAGAGAGAGAGGAGAGAGAGGAGAGAGAGAGAGAGAGAGAGAGAGAGAGAGAGAGTAGAGAGAGAAGAGAGAGAGAGAGAGAGAGAAGAGAGAGAGAGAGAAGAAGAGGAGACTTGAGTAGATGAGGGGAGAGAGACGAGAGAGCAGAGAGACGAGATGAGAGAGAGATAAAAAGAGAGAGAGAGAACGAGAGAGAGAAAGAGAGAGAGAGAGAACGGAACCCCACATTCACCACTCCATCATGGAATGAAAATCTAGCTGTTTGAAAACTAAGCTGAAATTTCTGTGTGTGTGTATACAGAATAGATAGGGATAATACTGAACAAATGGTCTCACTACGTCCCTGAAAATAATATCCATACACAGTTTCCCTTAGATACAGATCTAGGATCAGCTTCCCCTCCCCAAATCCCAACCTTAACCATTAGTGGGGGAAATACAAAACTGACCCAAGATCAGTGTCTATTGAGTCTAGGTAAAATGGTCACTAAATCACCCCTCCCCCCTCTCTCCCTCTTTGAACTACATCACCCCAGGGAATTTTTTCAACCCTCCTTGCTCCTCCTTCCCTCTCCTCCCCCTTTCCTCCTCCCTCCAAATTTCTAACTGGTTGCATACCTTATTGGTCACGAAACATACCCCCAAGGCACTAGTGCTCTGCTGTCTGTGTATAATACTGAAGAGGCCATGGAAAGATAATATATCGGAACAGGAAGGAGGGAAGGGATGACTGACAAATAGTAACTGAGGAATGGCATGTGTACCGGCATGAAGTGTACACACACACGTACACAAACACAAACATGAATGCTCACACACACTCACACAGATGCAAGTAGCTATTGTGTGTGTGTGTGTGTGTGTGTGTATATATTAAAGACAGATGGATCACAGCAGATGTCTCACCCTGCCTGCTCAATTATAAGCAATTACACAGAGCCAGAGGGGACAGTGGCCTACACACACACACACAATTCTAATCAAACCCGGAAACCCACTAGAGTCGACAGCCTGATCCAGTGCTAGTATGCTCCTAGTATGCTCCTCACCCCCTTACCCTCACCTTTTACCATTACCCCCTTTACAACCCTTACCCAGCATCTTCTCCCCACCCCTCTACCCGATCCTAGCTCCTCTCGTCTTTGTCCATGCCAACCAGCAGAGAGAGCCCCAGTCTGACTGTCACGCCCTGGCCTTAGTATTCTTTGTTTTCTTTATTATTTTAGTTAGGTCAGGGTGTGACATGGGGTATGTTGTTGTTTTGGGGTGTATCTATGCGTAATAGGGGGTGTTGGGTTTTAGTTATGGTTGTGTTTGAGTGTATGTGTCTAGGTATTGTCTATGGTTGAGTGGAGGTGTTTGGAGGAACAAGTTTTAATTGGTTAGCCTGATTGGTTCTCAATTCAGAGCACAACAGGTTATTGTTGTCTCTGATTTGGGAGCCATATTTAGGTAGCCTAGGCTTTTAGGTGTTTGTGGGTAATTTGTCTATGTTGGAACGTTTTGTATTGTCCTTGTGTGTGTGCCACAACACGCTTATTAGCTTCTCACGGTCGATTTGTTTAGTTATATGTATAGTGTTCGGTTCTTCATTTGTTTTCTCTCTCGTGAAAAAGAAGATGTTCTTTTCACCGCGCTTCGCCTTGGTCCTCACTCTCGCTTCAGTAGCGATTCGTGAGTCAGAATTTAACCCACCATCGGACCAAAGGCAGCGTGCAATGCCGGCAACAGGAGCAAGGCATCACAAGGATTCTTGGACTATCGGGAGAAGCATATTTGGAAGCAGAAGGGGACCTCGGGCACTATATACTGTGAGAATACTGCGCCTCCCTCCGTGAAGAAGGCTGGACGACAGCGAAAGTTCCGAGAGGAGGCGAATATGAGAGCAGCGCACGAGGCAAGGATCCTGGAAGCCCGGATGGGCTGTATATACCCAAAAATTTTATGACGGGGGGGGCAGGATGGTAGTTTGGGCCGAGGGCAGGTAGGAGACCTGCGCCCACTTCCAGCTGGACCGTGAGAGAGCGACGAGTAACGGGCAGGACACCGTGTTACGCAGTAGACGCGCACCGGCTGTCTCCTGTACGTGTGCATTAGCCCGGGTGCGGGTTATTCCACCTCCGCGCACTGCGTAGGGGCTAGCATTGGGCATTGAGCTCATGGTGTGCCATGAAGCCGGCTCAACCGCGTCTCTGTCTCCAGTGCGTCTCCTCGGGCCGGCTATACAGCTGGCCACGCAGCCTTACGCATGGGTGTCCTCCGGTTCTCCTACCATAGCCCGTGTGGGGTTATTCCACCTCCTCCGCACTGGATCGGGCGACGGGGGAGCATTCAACCAGTACCGGTTGGGCAGGCTCGGTGCTCAAGGGAGCCTATAGTACGGCCTGCACGGTCCAGGTTTATTTCCGGCGCAACCTTCCCCGCCCACGTCCTCAGTTCCACCAAGTCCTACCACCACACGCGAACCAGGCGCCAGTGTGTCTCCAGAGCCCTGTTCCTTCCTCCACGGCACTCGTCCAATAGGTGCGGTCTCCAAGCCCCATTACCTACCGAGGTGCCACGCACGCACCTCAAGGCCTCCTGTGTCGTCTCCCGAGAGTCCTGTGCATTCTGTCTGCTGCTTACCCGCACTAGCCTGAAGTTGCGTGTCCCCAGCCCGGTACCACCAGTGCCTTCGGCACCACGCACTACGGCCTTAATGTGCGTATCCAGGTCCGTATGACCTGTTCCTTCTGCCCCGCATAGCTCTGAGGTGCGTGTCCTTATAGCCCGTGGCCTCCAGTTCCGCGCACCATCGCTCCAGGTCTACAGTGCGCCTTATCCGTCAGAGCCCATCCCGTTCATCATAGCCGCCATCTGAAGCCATCCGTCTCTCCAGCGCCATCTGAGCCATCACGTCTCCCCAAGCGCCATCCTGAGCCAATCCGTCTCCCCAGCGCCATCTGAGCCATCCGTCTCCCCAGCGCCATCTGAGCCATCCGTCTCCCAGCGCCATCGAGCATCCGCTCCCCCAGCGCCATCCTGAGCCGCCCGTCTGCCCGAGCCGTCAGAGCCGATCGTCAGTCTAGGAGCCGCTAGAGCCATTCGTTCAGTCAGGGATCGCCAGAGCCGCCAACCAGACTGGAAGCTGGCCAGAGCCGCCACCAGACGGGATCTGCCAGAGCCCGCCAACCCAGACAGGATCTGCCAGAGCCGCCAACCAGACGGGATCTGCCAGAGCCGCCAACCAGACGGGATCTGCCAGAGCCGCCAACCAGACGGGATCTGCCAGAGCGCACCACGACGGATCGCCAAGCGGCCCAACACAGACGGGATCTGCCAGAGCCGCCAACCAGACGGGATCTGCCAGAGCCGCCAAACCGACGGATCTGCCAGAGCGCCAACCAACGGGATCTGCCAGAAGCCGCAACCAGACGGGATTCTCAGAGCCGGCACCAGACGGGGATCTGCCAGAGCCGCCAAACCAGACGGGATCTCCCAGAGCCGCCAGCACAGCCAGGCCAAGCCGCCAGCCAGCATGAGCGTCCAGAGCCGCCAGCTCGCCATGAGCGTCCAGAGCCGTCAGCCAGCATGAGCGTCCAGAGCCGTCACCAGCCATGAGCGTCCAGATCCGTCAGCCAGCCAGTGAGCGTCCAGAAGCCGTTCAGCCAGCCATGAGCGGTCCAGAGCCGTCAGCCAGCCATGAGCGTCCAGAGCGTCAGCCAGCCATGAGCGTCCAGAAGCCGTCAGCCAGCATGAGCCGTCCAGAAGGCGCAGCCATGAGCGTCCAGAGCCGCAGGCCAGCCATGAGCGTCAGAGCCGTCAGCCACCACGTGAGCGTCCAGAGCCGTTCAGCCAGCCATGAGCGTCGCCAGAGCCGTCAGCCAGCCATGAGCTCCAGATCCGCTCAGCCCCAGCCATGAGCGTCCAGCATCCGTCCAGCCAGCTATGGAGCAGCCAAATCCGTCAGCCAGCCATGAGCAGCCAGATCCGTCAGCCAGCCATGAGCAGCCAGATCCGAGTCCAGCCAGCCATGAAACCGTACAGCCAGGATCCGCCAGAAGCCGTCCAGCCAGGATCCGTTCCTCAGTCCGGAGCTGCCCCTTAGCCTGGTGCTGCCCCTTATCCTGGTGCTGCCCTTTATCCTGGTACTGCCCTTATCCTGGTGCTGTCCCTTATCCTGGTGCTGCCCCTTAGTCCGGTGCTGCCCCTTAAGTCCGGTGCCTGCCCCTTAGTCCCGGTGCTGCCCCTTCAGTCGGTGCTGCCCCTTAGGCCGGTGCTGCCCCTTATTCCAGTGGGTTTAAGAAAGCGGGTAGTGACTATGGTGGGGTGGGGATCCACGACCCAGTGCCGGAACCGCCGCCGTGGACGGACGCCCACCCAGACCCTCCCCATGACTAGTGCTGGTGCGCCCGGAGTTCGCACCTTAAGGGGGGTTATGTCACGCCCCTGCCTTAGTATTCTTTGTTTTCTTTATTATTTAGGAGGTCAGGGTGTGACATGGGGTATGTTTGTGTTTTGGTGTTTATTATGTTAAAGGGGGTGTTGGTTTTAGTGTATTGGTTGTGGTTGAGTGTATGTTGTCTAGGATTGTCCTATGGTTGATGTAGGTGTTTAGGAAAGTCTTATGGTTGCCTGATTTGGTTCTCAATCAGAGACAGCTGGTTTTGTTGTTCTGAGTGGAGCCATATTATAGGTAGCCATAGGCTTTAGGTGTTGTGTGGTAATTGTCTTATGTTGAACGTTTGTAGCCTGTGTGTGGTGCACAACGTTTATAGCTTCACCGGTCGCTTTTTTAGTTTATGTATAGTGTTCGTTTCATGGTTTTCTCTCTTCTGAATAAAAGAAGATGTTCTTTTCACGCGCTGCGCCTTGGTCCTCACTCTCTTCACGTAGACGATCGTGACACTGACACCCTGCCCAACTCTGACTCTCACCCTGGCACCCCCTCACCCACCTCAACCCCTTACCCACCATCTCTCCCCACCCCACCCTCTGCCCATCACTCTCTCCGTCTTTTGTCCATGCCAACCTTCCATCCATCCAGATGGCTGGCCAACCCAGCCCCATCAACCTTCCACAGACTGCCTCTACTGTGACTCCAAATCCCCTCTGCACAATAGACACAATAGAGCTATTTCTTTACCCATAAGCCCTGTGGCTTTACCGCTCCGACCCAGCCTACCTCACTTCCTGTCAGAACCCTGTTGGGCCTTGTGCAGAACAGAAAGACAGAACCCATGTACCAGCACAGATTCTCCCCCTCGCCAATCTCCCCCCTCCGGCCCGGGAGTTAGCGTGACCCATTGTCCGTGACCGGCCAGGCCAGGGGGAAGACTTAGGCTGTCGCACAGCGTGCCCAACGGGGGGGAAGTGATGGGCGTCGCGCGAGGAAACAGCAAAGAATGGAGGTTTAATCGATTGGGAGGTTTATAACCTAATTAAAGAGATATGTTGTGCGGACACTACTCATCGTCACCCTAAATGCTCCTTTAATCACTGCCGTGGGCAAAACACAGTGTGCAGACAGTTATGGCAATTTATATTGGCCTCTCTCACAAAACCACCACACACACCACACACCACACCACACACACCACAACACACACACACACACACACACACACACACACACACACACACACACACACACACACACACACGAGTAGATAAGAATAGGACTGACTGATAGCATCTCCTCTAGTCATAGACCCTCTCTCAGCTCTTAGATTGAAAAAATTAAAAATAAATAAATTGTAATGACATTTTTGCATCTACTTATGCATTTTTAGATTTATTTGTATTTTGGTCCTTTAATATTAGTACTTTCAAAAAGTATACAAAAATGTCAAAACTTGATGTAAATGTATATATTTAGTTCAGGATTCAAATGGACATACATCCATAATTGCATGGCTCACTTCATTGAATCACACACAATTTAAAAAGGCCATTTCATAGAGGATGTAATAAACTGGACGTACTGGGAAGAGATGGTGATTCAGTCTAAATTCATTGTACTTCCCTTTAACCGTCATTTCCCGAAAGTCACTCTTTCCAACTCTCAACTCATTTTTCTCAGCTTCAGAAGCGGCTGCATTCTCCAAATTGTGTGTGGTTATCCTTAGATATATTCTCCAGACTTGTGTTCAGGTAATATTTTAAAATATATTGTCAAGTTTGTATTCTATATAATATTTGATGCGCATATTCAATGAGATATCACATCATTTGCATATTTGAATACAATATTTCCCAAGAAAGTATTGCTGTATTTGTGTCTACATTTACCTGTTAAAAGTTGATTGTGATGTGATTAAACGGGGGAAAAATACCCAGTTAGGGTTGGGGTGGCTGGCCTCAATAAGGAAGATTCACTTTAAATTTTATGTCCCAGTATTTTTCCTTTGAAGTTTGAGATGGTCCAGTATGTGAGTATTCCCAGTGGTTTGCCAGCTTAGCTCTTTAGCTCCCCTGTCCAACTAACTCTTAAAATTGTCATTCTTTCATTTTAACATGACACATTTCACACACTTCCATTACTCATTTGTTTCACCAGGTGTATCTGTTTTCTGTTCTCTGGGATACCTGGGGCCTAGTGGTTAGAGCGTTGGACTAGTAACCGAAAGGTTGCAAGATTGAATCCCCAAGCTGACAAGGTAAACATCTGTTGTTCTGCCCCTGAACAAGGCAGTTAACCCACTGTTCCTAGGCCGTCATTGAAAATAAAAATTTGTTCTTAACTGACTTGCCTAGTTAAATAAAGGAAAGAATATATATATACCTTGGCAACATGATCAATCTTGTTGTCGTGTTTTTCTAATCACTCACCCATATTTCTGAACACATTAATAAAGAAACATTTTAATTCAAGCAATGTTATATCTGTATATGTGGTTTCTCTGGCAGGGGGCTGGAGTGTTTGTGTTGATAATGATGTACTTTGTTACACACTACACACTACTAAAGTAACATTTCCTATTGAAGGGGAACCCTGGACATAATGCTGTTCGTGTTGTTGATATTGTACCTCGTAAAATAAATTAACCAATGACGTATCGTCTTTCATCCAGATGCTTCTCCTCCAATGAAACAGACTTTTATTACCACTGTCACGCCCTGACCTAAGAGATCCTTTTTATGTCTCTATTTTGGTTTGGTCAGGGTGTGATTTGGGGTGGGTATTCTATGTTCTTTCGTTCTATTATTTGTATTTCTATGTTTTGGCCGGGTAGGGTTCTCAATCAGGGACAGCTGTCTATCGTTGTCTCTGATTGAGAACCATACTTAGGTAGCCCTTTCTCCCACCTGTCTTTGTGGGAAGTTGTCTTTGTTTGTTGGCACTATAGCTTCACGGTTGTTTTGGATTGTTTATTGTTTTTGTCGGCATCATATAAATAAAGTAATATGCACGCTCACCACGCTGCACCTTGGTCCTGTTCCTTTGACGGCCGTGACAACCACGTCCACCAATTATAACTGAGTTCCGATTGTTAGCGTAGCGGTCTGAATGGCATGGTTTAATCCAACAGAAACCAAGAGCATTTATGAATGCTTTTCAAATGGCACCCTATTCTCTACATAGTGTACTATTTTTGACCAGGGTCTGTAGGGCTCTGGTCAAATGTAGTGAACTATGTAGGGGAGAAGGTGCCATTTGGGATGCACATTGAAATGAAGGCAGTGCTGAAATGAAATCCGAACTACTGTAACACAACTAACACAGTTTAAGTCGTTAATGTTAAAATAACATACAGATAAAAACGCAGATGTCATGTTGGGATTATTACTTTTTTTTTTTTTAAACACCTACATTTATCCCTTAGTCCCTCTAGACCAGGAGTATTCAACTCTTACCCTATGATGTCCGGAGCCTGCTAGGTTTCTGTTCTACCTGATAATTCATTTCACACACCTGGTGTCACAGGTCTAAATCAGTCCCTGACTAGAGGGGAACAATGAAACAATGCAGAGTTGAGTTGGAGGGCTCGAGATGCTAAAATAACTCACAGATGAAACGTTGACGTCATGTGGACAACTTTATCCTTCAAACACTTTATTAGTTGAATTCATTAGTTCTGTCTCTAGACATTTAGGGAAGGCCTTTTTGTTCTGTTATCTTTACATTACATTAAATCCCTTCACTATGAAACCTTTGAGAGGTACAGGGGGTCCGGGGAAAGTGGAGAAAAGGAAAGCGGGAAGATGTGGGTCACGTTCCGCTCACTTCGACACGTTTCTGCCATCATTACATGGTAGGAGAGAGAGAGCTTGGTCGAGTGGGAGTGTACAGCATGTGAGTGTGTTTGTTTCAGAAAGGGAATATGTGTCCTTGAACATAAGTATGACTGTACAAATGTGTGTGTGTGTGTGTGTGTGTGTGTGTGTGTGTGTGTTGCAGGGGGGGTGTGGGGGTCCTTCCAGCTGTGTTTAGGTTGGGATTGAGATTCCTGTGTGTTTTGTTAATACCCCGCTCAGGGGAGTGTGTGTAAGTGTGTGTAATATTGTGTGTGCCCAAAGCGTGGGACTCCTCCACTGTCCTGGTTCTCCTCTGTGTTATTGCTCCTCAACACACGGCTCCCCCTGACACCTAGGATGTGTTCCAAATGAGGGCGCATAGAGCTCTGGTCAAAAGTAGTGCAGTTTAGAGGGAAAAGGGTGCCATTTGGGACACTAACGAGCCTCTCTGACCAGGCTCATAGTGATACAACGTCTGGGAGCAAGAATAACAAATACCTACAGCCACTTATTTGTATTTCTTAAAGGGGTTAAGACTGAAAATCATTAGCAAAAAAGTGACAGGATCGGGAAATGCTGCTCTGAAATATCCAAAGTTCTACTGGCCTTGAAACCAAAAAACGTACACTACTGCACAACAGGTGAGAATATTGTGTGTGCCCAAAGCGTGGAAATGGCGCCGGAGAAGAAGGCAGACGTTTTACGTGTCCCCAACCGATTTGTGTTTTTTGTTTGTTTATTTGCGTTGTTTGTAACTTATTTTTTTAAACTTATTTTGTACATAATGTTGCCGCTACCGTCTCTTATGACCAAAAATAACTTCTGGACATCAGGACTGCGATTACTCACCACGGACTGGCAGAATCCTTTTTTTATTTGAATGAGTCCGACGAGCACGACGCGAACGATGTACCGCTTTCTCGGGAAAAGGCCCAGATCCCCGTGATTTGCATGAAGAGGAGGCGGAGAAAAAGGGGCCAGAGGGCGGGCTGCCTTCGGAGAATTCGTAGGCGATCGAATAAACCCCCACTTCCTTAAACTCTTCTAGCAAATGTGCAATCTTTGGAGAACACAAGATTAAACTACAACGGGACATTCAAAACTGTAATATCTTATGCTTCACAGAGTCGTGGCTGAACTACAACACCATCAACATACAGCTGGTTGGTTGTACGGTGTACCAGGCAGGATAGAACAGCGGCATTGAATGAGCTGTATTCCACCATAAGCAAACAAGAAAACGCTCACCCAGAGGCAGCGCTCCGACTAGCCGGGGACTTTAATGCAGGGAAACTTAAATTTGTTTTACCAAATTTCTATCAGCATGTTAAATGTGCAACCAGAGGGTACAAAGCTCTCCCTCGCCCTCCAAATCTGACCATAATTATATCCTCCTGATTCCAAGCAAAAATTAAAGCAGGAAGCACCAAAGACTAGATCAATAAAAAAGTGGTCAGATGAAGCAGATGCTAAGCTACAGGACTGTTTTGCTATCACAGACTGGACTATGTTCCGGGATTCTTCCAATGGCATTGAAGAGTACACCACATCAGTCATTGGCTTCATCAATAAGTGCATCGATGATGTCGTCCCCACAGTGACCGTACGTACATACCCCAACCAGAAGTCCTGGATTACAGGCAACATCCGCACTGAGCTAAAGGCTTGAGCTGCCGCTTTCAAGGAGCAGGACTCTAGCCCAGAAGCTTATAAGAAATCCCGCTATGCCCTCAGACGAAACATGAAACAGGCAAAGCGTCAATACAGGACTAAGATCGAATCGTATTACACCGGCTCTGAAGCTCGTCGGTGGCAGGTCTTGCAAACCATTACAGGCTACAAAGGGAAGCACAGCCGAGAGCTGCCTAGTGACACGAGCCTACCAGACAAGCTAAACTACTTCTATACTCGCTTCGAGGCAAATAACACTGAAACATGCATGAGAGCACCAGCTGTTCCGGAAGACTGTGTGATCACGCTCTCCGCAGCATTTGTGAGTAAGACCTTTAAACAGCTCAACATTCACAAGGCCGTAGGGCCGGACGGATTACCAGGACGTTTACTGCGAGCATGCGCTGACCAACTTGCAAATGTCTTCACTGACATTTTCAACCTCTCCCTGTCCGAGTCTGTAATACCAATATGTTTTAAGCAGACCACCATTGTGCCTTTGCCTAAGAAAGGCTGGTCATGGCTCACATCAACACCATTATCCCAGAAACCCTAGACCCACTCCAATTAGCATACCGCACCAACAGATCCACAGATGATGCAATTGCTATTGCACTCCACACTGCCCTTTTCCTCCTGGACAAAAAGGAACACCTATGTGAGAGTAAAATTAATTGACTACAGCTCCGCGTTCAGCACCATAGTGCCCTCAAAGCTCATCACCAAGCTAAGGACACTGGGACTAAACACCTCCCTCTGCAACTGGATCCTGGACTTCCTGACGGGCCACCCCCAGGTGGTAAGGGTAGGTAACAACACATCCCCCACGCTGATCCTCAACACGGGGGCCCCTCAGGGGTGCGTTCTTAGTCCCCTCCTATAATCCCTGTTCACTCATGACTGCATGGCCAGGCACGACTCCAACACCATCATTAAGTTTGCTGATGACACAACAGTGGTAGGCCTGATCACCGACAACGATGAGACAGCCTATAGGGAGAAGGTCAGATACCTGATCGTGTGGTGCAAGGACCACAACCTCTCCCTCAACATGATCAAGACAAATGAGATGATTGTGGACTACAGGAAAAGGAAGACCGAGCACGCCCCCATTCTCATCGACGGGGCTGTAGTGGAGCAGGATGAGAGCTTCAAGTTCCTTGGTGTCCACATCACCAACAAAATAACATACTCCAAGCACACCAAGACAGTTGTGAAGAGAGCACGACAAAACCTATTCCCCCTCAGGAGACTGAAAAGGTTTGGCATGGGTCCTCAGATCCTCAAAAGGTTCTACAGCTGACCCATCGAGAGCATCCTGACTGGTTGCATCCCTGCCTGGTATGGCAACTGCTCGGCCTCTGACCGCAAGGCACTACAGAGGGTAGTGTGAACGACCCAGTACATCACTGGGCCAAACTTCCTGCCATCCAGGACCTCTAAACCAGGTGATGTTAGAGGAAGGCCTTAAAAATTGCCTAAGACTCCAGCCACCCTAGTCATAGACTGTTCTCTCTGCTACCACACGGCAAGCGGTACCAGAGCGCCAAGTCTAGGTCCAAGAGACTTCTAAACAGCTTCTACCCTCAAGCCATAAGACTCCTGAAAACCTTATGAAATGGCTACCCAGACTATTTGCATTGCCCCTCCCCTTTTACACCGCTGCTACTCTCTGTTGTTATAATCTATGCATAGTCACTTTAATAACTCTACCTACATGTACATATTACCTCAACTAACCGGTGCCCCCGCACATTGACTCTGTACCGGTACCCCTCTGTATATTGTCTCAATATTGTTATTTTCCTGCTGCTGTTACTTGTTACCTTTATTTCTTATTCTTATCCGTATTTTTTTAACTGCATTGTTGGTTAGGGGCTCGTAAGAAAGAATTTCACTGTAAGGTCTACTACACCTGTTGTATTCGGCACATGTGACTAATAAAATGTGATTTGATTGGAGAAGGTGACTTCAGGTAATTTCATTTAAGTCTTTTAGTTCTATGAAATAAGATGTGCACCTACATGCCTCATATCCTGTCCGTACAGAAATATGGGTCTAGTTACCCACAAGCACACTGGTACAAAAGGTGGAGGGCACCTCAAAAGCCTTTTATGTATCAACTGGAATGTGCTCCTACATGCCTAACACATCCTTTCATTGGAGAGAAATGGGTTGAGTAGTTTGATGCCAAATAGGGCAGGGTAATCTCTGTGGAAAGGGGAAAATTGCATAAATGATTGTACACTACAGATTAAATTAGATGCTATAACTTCTAGAAGTAATCACACTGGAGGTCTGGATAAAGTCTATGTGTTCTCACGTGTAGACACACACAGACACACAGACACACAGACACACAGACACACAGACACACAGACACACAGACACACAGACACACAGACACACAGACACACACACACACAGACACACACACACACACACACCACACACACACACCACACACACTTGAGACTGGACTTGATTTTGGCTTTGACATGAGCGTCAATAGATGGTTAATACATGTTCTATAACAGAGTCCCAGACAGTCAAGTCCTTGTGAAGAGAAAGAGAGAATAATAAACATAAAAGAATGGAAAAAATATAATCAAAACCGCAACAAATATTTGTATTCCTTTCATCATTTATAAAGTGGTTCTCATCATGGTGGCGATCACCATCATCGTAAATCAGATCAGTTCTTTGATATGTTATATTAAATCCATGTCCCCTCTATGGACCTTTAATAGTGTATAAAACATGTATTTCAGTTCATATGACGGGGATAGTATAGGACGTAATTGAGTGTGACACATGTAACCAAGATTCTGAGGTTCTACAGTAAGAATGCAGAAATAGGTTCTGAAATGAGAAACAAGCTAAAGATGTGTATCAAGAGTCTCAGATGTAAGAGTGCTGATCTAGGATCAGGTCGCCCTTTTCCATGTAATGTTATTCATTGTGATCTAAAGGCAAACAGATCCCAAAATCAGCACTTCTGTGTTCTAAGTCAGGATGAGACAGAATTCACCAGAAGGGGCAGTGTAAGCATTGAAATCCACATACGAACAAAAAACCTCACGAACTTGATCTATGGTGACTATAGGGATAGTGAGTGAGAAAGATGACGGGAGGAAAGAAGGTTGAGAGAGAGTTGTCAGACGGCTATTGTCTGTCTCTAGTTTAATGACCAGCGTCGTCGTGGTGACCACTATCACCCGACCATACACCTGCCCGGACAGACCAGCAGTCTACTAGGGGTTAAAGGTCAGATAGGACAGGAGGGAGGGAGAAGGGGGGAGTCAGGAGGATGGCAGATAAGAAGAAAAGAGAGAGCGAGAGGTGGTATGGTGTGTGTGTTACATTTACATTTACATTTAAGTCATTTAGCAGAGCGCTCTTATCCAGAGCGACTTACAATTTGGTGCATTCACCTTATGATATCCAGTGGAACAACCACTTTACAATAGTGCATCTAACTCATTTAAGGGGAGGGGGGGGTTAGGAGGATTACTTTATCCTATCCTAGGTATTCCTTAAAGAGGTGGGGTTTCAGGTGTTCCCGGAAGGTGGTGATTGACTCCGCTGACCTGGCGTCGGTGAGGGAGTTTGTTCCACCATTGTGGGTGCCAGAGCAGCGAACAGTTTTGACTGGGCTGAGCGGAACTGTACTTCCTCAGAGGTAGGGAGGCGAGCAGGCCAGAGGTGGATGAACGCAGTGCCCTTGTTTGTGTGGGCCTGATCAGAGCCTGAAGGTACGGAGGTGCCGTTCCCCTCACAGCTCCGTAGGCAAGCACCATGGTCTGTAGCGGATGCGAGCCTTCAACTGGAAGCCAGTGGAGAGAGCGAGGAGCGGGTGACGTGAGAGAACTTGGGAAGGTTGAACACCAGACGGGCTGCGGCGTTCTGGATGAGTTGTAGGGGTTAATGGCACAGGCAGGGAGCCCAGCCAACAGCGAGTTGCAGTAATCCAGACGGGAATGACAAGTGCCTGGATTAGGACCTGCGCCGCTTCCTGTGTGAGGCAGGGTCGTACTCTGCGAATGTTGTAGAGCATGAACCTACAGGAACGGGTCACCGCCTTGATGTGAGTTGAGTGTTGCAGTTCAAAGTCAAAGTTAGTCCTCCTGAAGTTTAGTACGCCTGACCTGTAAGATAGTTTTAGGATGGGATGTTAAACGGGTGTCCTGACTCTCTGTGGTCACTAAAGATCCCATGGCACTTATCGTAAGAGTAGGGTGTTAACCCCGGTGTCCTGGCTAAATTCCATCTCCCCCATACCATCATGGCCACCCTAATCATCATCAGCTTCCAAATGGCTATCTTATCCTCCTCCTCCTCTCCCCTGTAACTGAGAATGTGTTAAATAAAAACAAATGGGTGAGGACCAACTCCCACCAATAAAAACAAATGCGTGAGAGTTGTCCTGCCAGGGCACTAGAACTTCAAAGTGTCTACTCACTGTACAGAGATGAATCTTTAGGAATGTTAGCTATGTTTACCCGCTTGCGCGAAACAAAGTAGAAAAGTCACAGATCACTCTGAAGCAACACATTTTTTTTAGAAGGGCAGTTGACTAAAAGGAATGAAAACCCTGTATCCCCTAACACACTATCATCATCACCAATTCGTCTATGTTATGATGAACTGATAAACATCCTGAGCCTGTCTTTGTGTTTGTGTCTATGCATGGACGGTGTTCGGGTCTGACCAACTCTGTGGGAGGTAAAAAGTCGCTCAAATTCTATACATCCATAATTTCTAAGTGTGTGTGCGTCTCATGGTGTGTGTGTGTGTACGTGTTTAGGTCAACCTGCTGTCAGCCTAAACAAAACTTAGTTCATGTTTAGACTGAACTAGAGGTTCTGCTTGGGCTAGAAGAGGTGGATCATGAACTGATAAAACAGAAAAATGCTTTTCAGAGAGAAGGGTTGAGGGGGCAGGTTGTTGCACACACACACACACACACACACACACACACACACACACACACACACACACACACACATACACATACACATACACATACACATACACATACACATACACACACACACACAGTCTGTACAGCTTATCCTAACCCTAACCCCTAACCCCTAACGTAATTCTAACCCTAATTCTAACCTTAACCATAAACCCCCTAGAAATAGCATTTGACATCGTGGAGCTAACAAAATGTTCCCAGTTAGTCAAATATCTGTTCGTTTACTAGTCTTCTGGTCCCCACAAGAATAGTTAAACACGTACACACACACACACTCTCTCTCTCTCTCTCTCTCTTGGCGTTCAACACGGGACTGTGAGTTGGAGGCCAGTCAGCAAAACGTGGACACGGCTAATAATGACAAAAACAACACATTAGAAAACATTTGGAGAGAGATGGAGGGAGTGAGAAAGAGATAGGAAGAGGGAGAGAGTGAGAGAGTAGTGTGCTCAAAGAGTTGTCATAGCGCCAGCTCTGATCTGCTCATTGTGCAATCAGAGTCACAATGTGTGTGTGTGTGCGTGTGTTTTTGTGTGTGTGTGTCTAGAAGACCCTCCATCTGCTCGTCAGCATCATCACTACCGCCTCCATCCCCTCATCTCCTCCCCATCGGTCTCTTTATCTGTCTGCCTCTCTATCTCGCCCCTCCCTCTCTGAGATAAGATTAAGGTAAGGAATTCGTTCAAGCAGGAGGTCCGGTGACGTACTCTTTCATCGAGGGGCCCAAGAGGGACAGAGGAAGATGGAGAAAGAGGGGGAGAGGGGAAGAGGGAGTTCACTATCCTCTCATGCCTAACCCCCTACTGGCTCTGTGCAGAAGTAAGCTTAATCACTTAAAGACTTTTAGAGTAACAACTATACACATTCTATTACACTGATCCTCTGTGTATTTGTAAAAGATCAGCAACAGATTTGGACTAAAGAAGCACTAAAGGCCACAAGGCTTTGATGATCTCAAATCCACACAGCTTTGCATTGTTTAATTTCCTACCTCTCCATTTCTCTCTCTCTCTCGCGCTCTCTTTCTTCCCCAAAGTGAAGACATATGTTTCAGGGCCCTGGGTCTTGGTGTGGTCCCTTGGGGCCCGAGGCCCTAAGCAGATAAAAGCCTGGTGTTGATGTTAGCAATGCTTAACACAAAGCATCCCGTTGTCCCTCCGCGACCTCTCACCTCTGGTGGAAACGGATGTTATTGTTTCTCTCTCTCTATTCCCATCCCCCCTCTCTCTCTCTCTCTCTCTCTCGAGGAACTACAGGACTCTAAGTCCTTCCACTCTGCTGGTGTGTCCATGTGTAAGAGGCTTTTCCCCCCCTATGGATAGAAGCTAAGGGTTAGTCTTGTAGCTAGGCCTAGGATAGAGATCGGGCTGAGATAAGGGGGGGGGGGGGTATCTGTATATATCAGTGTGTGTGTCCCATCTCCAGATTTATGGCCCTACAGTGTATACATTTATCACAGATGTTATTGTCTATATGTTTCCCTGCCAGCTGATCCTCCTCTGAGCCTAGACTCTAAATGGACATGTTCCAATATGTCACAGTATTATTTATTACATTAAGGCGTTTATAGTTAATAATCTGATTAGAAATCACTCGATGGTGCCGTCCTGGTATTGTATGGCATCATTGATTCAGAGACAGCTAAGACAAAGGGTAGAGGTGGAAATGTACATGGAGAATGACATAATGCAGCTGGCACGGTGTCCATTTTGGAGGGTGTAACTTGGGCCGAGGTGGCTAAGCAATGTGTACACTCTTAGAAAAAAAGCTAATATCTACAGCCTAAAAGGGTTCTTCGGCCTTTTTGATTTTTGATTCTTCTGGTTCCCCCAAAAGGGCTTCTACCTGGAACCAAAAGGGGTTCTACCTGAAACCAAAAGGGGTTATCTTATGGGGACAGCCAAAGAACCCTTTTGGAACCCTTTTTTTCTAAGAGAGTAAGATGGATGGTTGAGGTAGAGGTAGGATGCCTTTTGCCTGAGACACTGATCCCCACTTATGGTTATTGGTTGGTAGGCTGATCTGATCCCAGATATGTGGTTAATAGCTTCCAATGGAATAGGATGATACTCTGTAGGGCTTAGATACTGATCTTATGTCAGTTTGGCATTTCATCCCCTTATGGTTATGGTTATTATAATGGTAGGCTAATCTGATCCTATATCAGTAGATTAGAAGACAAACCTCCACTCAAACATGCTTCCAGTGCAAGTTTTGCTTATGGTTAAGGTTATGATTCAGGTGATATATTCCAATTTAAATACCTACGTCTACCTCAAGTGTGCTTCTAAATTTCCGCTTAAACTGATCTCATGTCTTTTTTTCCCTGTTAAGTCCCCATTGTGGCTGAAGTCTGTGGTAGTCTTATCTGATCCTAGATCTGTGGTTAAGACAAATGCCTCAAAACGTGCCTTTGGTACAGGAGAAAACTGAGCAGAGACAAACCAACACCCTCCACTTAGGGTTGGCGTTAAACAATGGGAGTGTGTGTGTGTGTGTGTGTGGAGCGTAATATAGTCGCCACTATGTTATTTGCTGCAAGGCCTCTATCCGTGTGTCTGTGTAAGTGTAGGCTGCAGCCACACTGTGTGTGTACTGCCTCAGACAGCCCTTAGGTAATTGTTGTTTGGATACAGACTGGGTACCGTAGAGGTAGTAAGTAGGTTCTTGTGCTGGTAAGACTAGTATGTCAGACTGCTGAAAGCCGCTAGGGAGCTGAGGCACAGACATGGACAAGGGGACTAATACATACACATGTACTGTATAGACCAACCCAACTCAATCTCTGGCGGTTGCGTTGGAATAGACACAGACATGGACATAAACACACAAACACACAAACATCCGACAGCTGCTCAGCACACCTACTGTAGGTCTGAGCCAACTGAGCGAGTGTGAGAGAGTGTGAGATGTTTGCAGCCCACTGGCGAAGCTAAAACTATTCACTTTTGATATCAGTTCATCTGACAACATAAAAGCTATTTCGTGGATTAGAAAAACAACGTGTGTGTGTGTGTGTGTGTTTGCGTGTGTGTGGAGCCTTTTAGCTTGCCAATAGAATGATAACTGCACCTCACAGAATAAATAACCAGATAGATCAAGGCCATGAGAGGCAAAACTGATCTAAAAGGTGCACTCAGTCAGAGTAGACTAAACATAGAGAATCAAAGAGAGAGAGAGAGAGATTGGGGGGTTGAGAGAGGGGGGAGGAGAGGGAGAGGGGAGGAGAGGGAGATGGGGAAAGAAAGAGAGAGAGATAGACAGGGACACAGAGAGAAAGAGCCCCAGAGAGAGAGAGAGAGAGAGAGGTACATTTTCTCTGTCCCCTGGGCTAAACAGCTTGTTCCAACTGGAGGTGGATATTCTGCCAAATTAATTGGAAATACTTTAGCATGATATGTTTCTACAATGTTTCTTTGGACCATGCCTGCAAGTGTCAAATCCACAGATAATGACTCATGTTATTGAACTTGACCATATAATTCAATGTTCTGTCCTGTAGCCATACCTAAATGACTCAACCTTACATCAATTGTTGAAAACATTAGCATGATACAGCGTGGGCGTGATCCAGATACTGGCAATGACAAATAATCCGCTTTGGCAAAGGGAGAAGGTCTGAACGAGGCTTGAGGCGTAGAAAACAGCCTCCCTGAGAGGTGAACCTATCTAACTCATCTAGATCTATACACACCACATCAGACCACCACAAACGTTTTGGCACGAGAGGAGTCTAGGGCATCTTTCCGGAGGGCATGAGTCAGGATGGAAGTCTCCACTCCACTTTCATACATTGCATCACCACATCCTCTTGCCCCTTCCATTATTCTTTCACTCCATCACCAGTTCCTGATCCTATTCTTGAACTCGTTTCTTCGCTGCGTGGGGTAAGAAGCCGAGTGATAACGTGAGGGTATGAGCCCTTCTAGCTGACATGACAGCTGAGTGGTCTACGAGGTAAGGACATGGTTAATTTCTGCGGTAGACAGTAGCTGTCAGCACGACGCCGTTGTGAACCCACACCGTGCTTTTTGACAACGCTATATCCTCCACCCCTAACTTAGAGGGTCTTCACATACTAGACTTTTCGTTAACAATACACATACACGGTGTACTTGCCATGTCTCGACCGCTACCTTCGGAACAGCGGAGGCTACTGCGGGGAGAATGGAATGGAACGGAGTGATTGGAATGGTATGAAACACATGAAAACCATGGGTTTGACACCATTCCATTTACTCCGTTCGGGCCATTATTACAAGCCATCCTCCCTTCAGCAGCCTCCACTGTTCTGGAGGTAGAACACGACACTCGCCCCCCCCACCCCCTCGAAGCAGGGCAGTGTAAACAGAATTGTCTCGTTGAGCCAACACTCTTACAGTATTTTTTTTGTTAGCATAGCAATGTTTTCGAAACAGCTGAAATGTAGTCATTTTCTTATTTTTATTTTTTTTAAACTTGTTTTATTACGTTTTACCTGAAATAATAGTAGCAGCCTGTTACATTCTGAAATTGTTGCCGTAGCTTTTGATCTCAACAGTGTTTTGTTTTTGTGCTTGACTGCACTGGGCCTAATAGCTGTATTATCAGCTAGTTTAATGTGTGCGGACGAGAAAATAAACTCTTTAATTTTCTGCACATGCTTGTGGATTTTAGCATTATTCGAGAGTGTAGTATGGTTTGGTTGCATTATTCAAAATTGTAGTATGTTTAAGAATTAAGTTGCTCGAACTGTTAAATAGTTTGTGCTTACTGGCTAGCGGCTACTGTGATATTTACCGTACATTTGAGCTGCGGACCCGAGAATATCGCATTGCCAGCCACGACGAAAGGTACGGAAAGGATGTAATGTGAAGTGAAAAGTAGAATTCTCTTTCGACCACCTGGCTCCTCAGACTCTCCTTCATATCCCGTAGTGGGAATAGGGCCTTAATGTCAAACTCCTTAGTGTCACACACATTAGCAGCAGTTAGCACTCGCTAGACGTCATGTTAAACATCTCACGTTCCTTTCTTCTATTCATCCGATCGCAAATCAACCCGTCGTAAAACAGATTTTTTATTTGTTTCTTTATCCCCTCCCCCGTATCAAAACAATTCTTGTTGGCAAGAGGGTGAGGTGAGGTTGCAGGCTTGGGTCCCAAATGGCACTCTATTCCCTATCTAGTACACTTCTTTTGACTAGGTTCTATAGAGCTCTGGTCAAACTTAGTGCACTGCGTAGAGAATAGGGTGCCATTTGAGACGCACACAAAATTCAGGGACATGATCTGGTCATGTTTTGTTAGGGGACGAGGGGCGTAGGTAGGGGTGAAGGGGGGGGGGAATTGGATAGGGGTGGGGCATGGGTCCACTAGTGTTCCTCCCTCTGGCATTTAGAATTTGGGAGTGATCGCTGGCACACACAGACAGACAGACACAGACACAGACAGACAGACTCTACAAGGTGTGGAGCAGTAGCAGGACAGAACAAACAGTGGCTTGGAGCGAGGCCAGAGCAGGTGAAGGAGCCACTGTCAGGCCTTAGGGAGAAACACAGGGTAACATCTCTGTTTGCCAACATCTAGACCTGCCTAGCCCAGAACACAGGGAAACATTCCTGTTGGCCAGCATCCAGATTTGTCTAGTCTGGGCATTGTCACTGCATGAGACCACGTTGGTAAAAGGTTATCAAGTGGCTTCAGGTGAGAAGCAGGGATAGTGTGTGTGTGAGTGCGGGCGTGAGTCCTCGAGCACTCGTATGTGTGTGTGCACTGTGTGTGTGTGTTTGTGTCTAATTCTCTCAGATCAGGGACAGGTAAGGTAATTGACTACGACTATTACTAGCCTGCAGGTATCAACTTCAGCAAAGGGCTGAACACACCTAGACAGCTAGACAGGTATTGTTAGGACCTGTTTAGCTTGGACTCTCCTATATACCGTGGAGATGAGGACAGAAGATAAAATAAACCAGCCATCATTGCAGCAACAGCAGAGGATATTTTTCTGAGAGTATTAAAGTAATAATCTGCGTAAGTGTGCAAAACATGTCTGGCTAATGTCTATCTTTTTAGAATGACTGATTCGTTTACTCTCATGAACTATAACGGTCATAACGGTGATATTAGTGCGTAGGCACGCTTTTAAAGGAGAGTTGAAGTGTGTATGTATGCGTGTATGTGCGTGCATCTGACAAAAAGAAACACAAACTATATTACATTCATACCACCTTTGCTTTTCTTGAAATAACCCTTTCACTTTCTTTTCTCACTAGCACTGATTTTGCTCATAGCTACTTTACTGAGGAAAAAAATATGAATGCACTAACTGTTTGAATGCACTAACTGTAAGTCGCTCTGGATAAAAGCGCCTGCTGAATGACTGAAATGTAAAATGTACTGTTAATATATGACACAACACAACTAATGTTTAGGTTTGTTGGAGAAGAAAAACATGTAATTTTTACTATCTTGTCTCATCGCTACAACTCCTGTACGGGCTCGGAAGAGACAAAGGTCGAAAGCCATGCGTCCTCTGAAACACAACCCAACCAAGCCGCACTGCTTCTTAACACAGCGCGCATCCAACCTGGAAGCCAGCCGCACCAATGTGTCGGAGGAAACACCGTGCACCTGGCGACAGGTTAGCGTGCACTGCGCCCGGCCCGCCACAGGAGTCGCTGGTGCGCGATGAGACAAAATATCCCTACCGGCCAAACCCAGACGACGCTAGGCCAATTGTGCATCGCCCCACGGACCTCCCGGTCGTGGCCGGATGCGACAGAGCCTGGGCGCGAACCCAGAGTCTCTGGTGGCACAGCTAGCGATGCAGTGCCCTAGACCACTGCGCCAGCCGGGAGGCCCGAAAAACATGTAATTTGACCAAAGCTGTCATTTCTGAAGGTGACTACAACATTTAGACAACACCTCACCTCGCCCCTACCTGGGCTTGAACCTGGGCTTGAACCTGGGCTGCACACATCAACAACTGACACCCACGAAGCATCGTTACCCATCGCGCCACAAAAGCCTCGGCCCTTGCAGAGCAAGGGGAACCACTACTTCAGGTCTCAGAGCGAGTGACGTCACCCGATTTAAACGCTATTAGCGCACACCACCGCTAACTAGCTAGCCATTTCACATCGGTTACACTCACCCCCCTTTTGACCTCCTTTTCCGCAGCAACCAGTGATCCGGGTCAACAGCGTCAATGTAACAGTATTGCTTCCGTCCCTCTCCTCGCCCCAATCTGGGCTCTGCACACATCAACAACAGCCACCCTCGAAGCATCGTTACCCATCGCGCCACAAAAGCCGCGGCCCTTGCAGAGCAAGGGGAACAACTACTTCAAGGTCCTCAGAGCGAGTGACGTCACCAATTGAAACGCTATTAGCGCGCACCACCGCTAACTAGCTAGCCATTTCACATCGGTTACACTTACACAGTGCCTTCAGAAAGTATTCAGACCCCTTGACTTTTTCCACTTATTGTTACGTTACGGCCTTATAATAAAATGGATTAGATTTTTAAAAATCCTCAAATCTACACACAATACCCCATAAATAATAAAAGCAAAAACTGTTTTTTTGAAAATAATTATTTACATAAGTATTCAGACCCTTTGCTATAAGACTCGAAATTGAACTCAAGTGACCTGCTTCCATTGATCATCCTTGAGATGTTTCTACAACTTTGAGTCCACCTGTGGTAAACTCAATTGATTGAACATGATTTGGAAAGGCACACACCTGTCTATATAAGGTCCCACTGTTGACAGTGCATGTCAGAGCAAAAACCAAGCCATGAGGTGGAAGGAATTGTCTGTAGAGCTCAGAGACAGGATTGTGTCACGGCACAGGTCTGGGGAAGGGCACCAAAAAATGTCTGCAGCATTGAAGGTACACAAGAACACAGTGGCCTCCATCATTCTTAAATGAAATAAGTTTGGAACCACCAAGGCTCTTCCCAGAGCTGGCCGCCGAGCCAAACTGAGGAATCCCGGGAGAAGGGCCTTGGTCAGTCAGGTGACCAAGAACCCGATGGTCACTCTGACAGAGCTCTAGAGTTCCTCTGTGGAGATGGGAGAAACTTCCAGAAGGACAACCATCTCTGCAGCACTCCACCAATCAGGCCTTTACGGTAGAGTAGCCAGACGGAAGCCACTCCTTAGTAAAAAGGCACATGACAGCTCGCTTGGAGTTTGCCAAAAGGCACCTAAAGGACTCTCAGACCATGAGAAACAAGATTCTCTGGTCTGATGAAACCATGATTGAACTCTTTGGCCTGAATGCCAAGGGTCACATCGTGAGGAAACCTGGCACCATCCCTACAGTGAAGCATGGTGGTGGTAACATCATGCTGTGGGGATGATTTTCAGCGGCAGGGACTGAGAGACTAGTCAGGATCGAGGCAAAGATGAACGGAGCAAAATACAGAGAGACCCTTGATGAAAACCTGCTCCAGTGCGCTTAGGACCACAGACTGGGGCAAAGGTTCACCTTCCAACAGGACAATGACCCTAAGCACACAGCCAAGACAACGCAGGAGTGGCTTCAGCTTATAAGAAATCCCGCTATGCCCTCCGACAAACCATCAAACAGGCAAAGCGCCAATACAGGACTAAGATTGAATCGTACTACACCGACTCCGATGCTTGTCGGATGTGGCAGGGCCTGCAAACTATTACAGATTACAAAGGGAAGCACAGCCGCGAGCTGCCCAGTGACACGAGCTTACCAGACGAGCCCAATCACTTCAAGGCAAGCAACACTGAGGCATGCATGAGAGCATCAGCTGTTCCAGTCGACTGTGTGATCATGCTCTCCGTAGCCGATGTGAGTAAGACCTTGAAACAGGTCAACATGGCCAGATGGATTACCAGGACGTGTGCACCGGGCATGTGCTGACCAACTGGCAGGTGTCTTCACTGACATGTCCCTGATTGTGTCTGAAATACCAACGTTTCAAGCAGACCACCATAGTCCCTGTGCCCAAGAACACTAAGGTAACCTATCCCTCAACGTAATCAAGACAAAGGAGATGATTGTGGACTACAGGAAAAGGAGGACCGAGCACGCCCCCATTCTCATCGAAGAGGCTGTAGTGGAGCAGGTTGAGAGCTTCAGGTTCCTTGGTGTCCACATCACCAACAAACTAACATGGTACAAACACACCAAGACAGTTGTGAAGAGGGCACGACAAAACCTATTCCTCCTCAGGAGAGTGAAAAGATTTGGCATGGGTCCTCAGATCGTCAAAAGGTTCTACAGCTGCAATATCGAGAGCATCCTGACTGGTTGCATCACTGCCTGGTATGGCAACTGCTCGGCCTCCGACCGCAAGGCTCTCTATACCAGGCGGTGTCAGAGGAAGGCCCTAAAAATTGTCAAAGACCCCAGCCACCCCAGTCATAGACTGTTCTCTCTGCTACCGCATGGAAAATGGTACCGGAGCGCCAAGTCTAGGACCAAAAGGCTTCTCAACAGCTTTTACCCCCAAGCCATAAGACTCCTGAATAGGTGACCAAATGGCTACCCGGACTATTTGCATTGTGTCCCGCCACCCCGCACCCGCCAACCCACTCTTTAACGCTGCTGCTACTCTCTGTCATCTATGCATAGTCACTTTAACTATACCTACATATTACCTCAATCAGCCCGACTAACCGGTGCCCCCGCACATTGACTCTGTACCGGTACCACCTATATATATCCTCGCTACTGTTATTTTCACTGTCATTTTACTTTTTATTTTTGAATTCTTTACTTATATATTGTTTACCTAATACCTATTTTTTACTCAAAAATGGCACTGTTGGTTAGGGCTTGTAAGTAAGCATTTCAACACCTGTTGTATTCGGCGCACGTGACAAATAAACTTTGTTTTGATTTGAACAAGTCTCAGAATGTACTTGAGTGGCCCAGCCAGAGCCCGGACTTGAACCTGATCGAACATCTTTGGAGAGACCTGAAAATAGCTGTGCAGCAACACTCCCCATCCAACCTGACAGAGCTTGAGAGGATCTGCAGAGAGGAATGGGAGAAACTCCCCAAATACAGGCGTGCCAAGCCTATATCGTCATACCCAAGATGCTGTAACTGCTGCCAAAGGTGCTTCAACAAAGTACTTAGTAAAGGGTCTGAATACTTATGTAAATGTAATATTTCAGTTTTTAATTTGTAATAAATTTGCCAAAAATTATTAAAACCTCTTTTTGCTTATCATTATGGGGTATTGTGTGTAGATTGATGAGGAGGAAAAACGATTTAATTAATTTTAGAATAAAGCTGTAACATAACAAAATGTGGAAAAAGTCAAGTAGTCTAAAAAACTTTCCAAAGGCACTGTACCAGACTTTCAATGCAACAGTATGTGTTTTCTGACTTTGTTTTGCAAGAACCACAACTACTTTCTAGTACTTAAAGTATTTGACCCAGGTCCGCTTTGAACTTCATAAAACACATTTAATTGTACCTATCCGGTGTATGCGACAATAAAACATTTTTCTTTTAAATAAACAATTGTGACATGCGTGGATATGGACGAGAAGCCAAGATAGTGCCTCCTGTAGTAGGAGAGGAAGAATAGATGTGTGACTCGTTTCAGGAAACTAGGTGTATGTCGCGCGTCACTACTGCACAGGAGAGCCATTCGAACGTAAAAATAAATGTTTTATAGAAATGCCTTCTGGAACATGTGAACTTTCATTTGCCATTCAAATCTAGCTAGCTACATTTTCAGATATCATACGTTTCTAATTTTGTCAGAAAGTTGTTTTCATTGTAAGTTAAAGTGTACTGTTAGCTAGCTAGAGAACGCTAGCTGGCTGGTTCGCTAGCTAACGTTACGTGTATGATCTGTGTAGTAATATTATTCGTATCTCAGAGCCATTTGCATTGCTAATTATAACCTAATATTAGCTAGCTAGCTAACATTGAACCTAGTTGGTTAGCTTTAGCTACCTGCATATTCATGCAGGGTAGTAACGTTATGAGTTGGGATTATTACTCATTGTTTAGGTAGCTAACATGTTTAAACAAAAGACCCACTATGCAAGTAGCCATTTCACTGTACCGTTTACACCTTCTGTATCCTGTGCATGTGACAAAAAAACATAGATTTGATTTGATATAGCGTGTGTTTACCAGAGACAGTAATTTGAAGAACAACATGACCTGCAACAAAGTCAAATTAGGATATAACGTTAGGCTAATGAGACAGTGTCCAAGTTCTAAAATTCTCCAGTAGAATGTCCTACTTTTATTTCGTCACACTCACAACCGTAAGCTATTTTCTGTAATTATCTCGCCATTAACTTGTAAATAACGATCTTGTCGTGAGTTTATTTTCCTGAAATAATGAACACAAATTAGCTAAAGTTAAGATGCTGTCATATGGTCATTATTTGAACTGTCTAGCCAGCTAACTTAACATTAGCTAGCTAGCTAACAAGCTTGAAATGAAATAAAACATTGTTTAGAAAGTTGCTTTTAGTTGCCTGGTTTGCTAGGTTGACATATACTAAATTCATTTTTAAACGGATAGGTTTATTGGTGTTAAAATACACCAGTTATGCTATTTTGGATGACCAGGCTGCTGACGTCTTTCAGCCTGTTGTTTTTGTGTTTATACTTTTACATAATGACAATGACAAGTTTCATGTCGGATGACAATAGAATGTTCATGAGGTGACTGCGACAACTTTCTACAGACATGTTCGATAGACGTAGTATAAACCAGCCTTCAGTCTTGAAGTCATTGGTTGTTTAATACACTACCATACTCACTCTGTTTAGCACATGGCCTCACATGTGAATCCTTAAAGAGATGGGTGGGGCTAAAGCTTAAGAGGGTGTGAAGAAGAGCTCTCCAATAGGTGTATCAAAACATTCAAGGGCCATTTTCTCAAAAGTGGGGTTACAAGTTTATCAACTTTCAAAGCAGAATTACTTTCCCATTGTTCCTCAACTGTAGTCTATGATATACGATTTTCTAGATACAAGTCTCTATTTTTATCCAATGTAAAAAAATAAAAAATGTTATGTTATGGTACATAAGACTGAATCGAGCGGGTCGGTCACAGATGTGAATGTGTGTGAGAGGGAGAGAGAATAGAGATGTATTCATGTCTTACCCTGCTGCCTTTCTCTGGGTTACAATTGCATCCCCCACTACAGTCCAACCCATTACACGGTTCTCCTGTAGTGCCCTGGAGAGAGAGAGAGAGAGAGAGAGAGAGAGAGAGACCGTTAGTATTACATTATGTACTGTATGCCATTAAGCAGACACTTTTATCCAAAGCGTCTTGAGGCGTGAATACATTTTCATATGGTTGGCCTTAGTGGGAATCAAGCCCCATGCAAGCTACATGCAAGCCCAATGCTCTACCAACTGAGCCAGGAAGGAGAGATAGAGAGACCCGCAGTGTCCAATCACAGCAGTATGATTTGTGTCCGTTGCCATGACAAAAGGGAAACCAGTGGAGCACAAACAACATAGTAAATACAACCTACAGTGCCTTCGGAAAGTATTCAGATCCCTTGACTTTTTCCACATTTTGTTACGTTACAGACTTATTCTAAAATGTATATATTTTTTAAATTCCCACCATCACTCTACACACAATACCCCGTAATGACAAAGCTAAAACAGGTACACTCTAGAGCTCTGTCAGAGTGTCCAACGAGTTCTTGGTCACCTCCCTGACCAAGCCTCTTCTCCCCCGATTGTTCAGTATGGCTGGGCAGCCAGCTCTAGGAAGAGTCTTGGTGGTTCCATATTTCTTCCATTTAAGAATGATGGAGGACAGTGTTCTTGGGGACCTTCAATGCTGCAGACAATTTTTGGTACCCTTCCCCAGATCTGTGCCTCGACACAATCCTGTCTCGGAGCTCTACAGACAATTCCTTCCACCTCATGGCTTGGTTTTTGCTCTGACATGCACTGTGAACTGTGGTACCTTATATAGACAGGTGTGCCTTTACAAATCATGTCCAATCAATTGAATTTACCACAAGTGGACTCCATTCAAGTTGTAGAAACATCTCAAGGATGATCAATGGAAACAGGATGTACCTGACCTCAATGTCAAGTCTCATAGCAAAGATTATGAATATATATGTAAATAAGGTATTTCGGTTTTTTATTTTTAATACATTTGCAAAAATTCCCCAAAATCTGTTTTCGCTTTGCCATTATGGGGTATTGTGTGTTATTTATTTAATACATTTTGGAATAAGGCTGTAACTTAACAAAATGTGGAAAAAGTCAAGGGGTCTGAATACTTTTCCATTTTATACTTTAACTACGTGCACACTTTTAGAACACTGTACATAGCCAATAATATAACATTCGAAATGTCTATATGCTTTTAAAACTTTTGTGAGTGTAATGTTTACTCTTGTTTCCCTTGTTTATTTCCCTTTTGTTTTATTGCCTATTCCAGTTACTTTGGCAATGTAAACATATGTTTCCCATGCCAAAAAAGCCCTTTGAATTTAATTGAATTGAGAGAGAGAGCGAGAGAGAGAGAGAGAACCACATGCAGTACCAGGCTTAACCTCTAGGACAATACTTTCAAGTGCTGCATTTGATTTGATTTTCTTTGCCGGGTACAATTGAACCAATGGAATAATATAGAATAAGTGTTTGATCTATGTTTTTGATCCACATCTGCTAACAAATATCTTATCACGATGAAAAATGTTATATGAGGAATAAACAACCGCCATGCTTTTTTGTTCAAGATGTGTAGTGGGTTTGATTATCCCACTGAAACAAACACACAACATGTTTAACATATTGTAAATGATCAGAAATAGAGAGGAAAAGACTGGGTGCCACATACCAGGACAGTCTAACCACTATCTGATAAGTAGAGCTCTTACATGGGGAATACATATGGGATCTGCTATCATAGTTTATCAATCATGCGTCAACCTTAATGCAGCTTTTGCTCAAAATGAATACACATTTTAAACTTCTCCCCCTGCCTATTTCAATAATCACATCAAACTTTATTTATAAAGCACATTTCTTACAGAAAGGGGATGCATTTCAAAGTCCTAAATAAAATAATAAAAGGTGAGAAAGATAAAAACTAGACAAATTAAAAAATAGTAAAACAAAGTTAGACAAATTAAAATAGTAAAACAAAGTTAGACAAATTAAAATAGTAAAAAAAGAATACTAATAACAGTGGACTGAGAGATGCATTAAAATAAATGAAAATGTATAAGATATATAAAATGGGATAAAATAAATAAAATAGATACTGAAAGCACAACTAAAAAGGTTTCTAAAATGGTTTCTACAGTTTCTGAGGCCCTCAGATCCTCCAGCAGGCTGTTCCAAATGTCAGGATCATGGTGGCTGAAGGCTAGCCTCGCCAAAATGTTTGGTTATGACCTTTGGAACAACTAAAAGGCCAGAGGATCTGAGGGACCGACCAGGCACATATCTTAAAAGCATGTCAGACATGTCTTTGTGTGCAAGGCCTCATGGTGCTTTAATTTTTTTATAAAAAAAAATATATATTCTAAAATGAACAGTTAACCAATGCAGGGACTTTTAAGATAGGTGTATGTCTCAATAGTCCTTGCACGTTATGCTTAGTTGGAATACCAACAACAACTTAAAATCCATCACACTATTAATATAGATAAAGTACATAAGCCATCTCACACATACCAAAGCCCGTTCACAGAACAATGTGTATGCTCCTTTCTCAGAAACCAGAGCGCGACAGAAAACAACCTCTCATGTGAGAAACTCTGTATGTAGGTCTACATACAGACTCGAAGCCTACTCATGAACAGCCAGTCAGTCTGTCAGTCAGTCAATATTGAGCCCGTCTGGGACAGGGAACAATGCAATATAGGTCCTTTCATAGAGGATTAAAACACCCCAGCAGCAGTCCTGGGCTAGGGGCTCCTAGGGGCCAGCTAGGGGCTAGCTAGAGGTCAAGGGTCAGGGATGGCGTTTCAATGCGATTAGGGATGAAAGGGTGTCGGTTGCGTCCTGGGGAGGTGAGCAGCCTGGTCTCATAGACTAGACGTAGCACAGTAAACAAAAATCCGGGACACTCAAATTAGTATATGTTACGTTTGGTATGGTTACATAAAACAGGTTATTGAAGGCAAAAATGAAAGGAGGGTGGTTGGTCGGCATTGATGGGTAGGCTTATAATGGGAACGTCTATCAACTCTGAGGTTGCGTGTTCAAACCTTTAGACAACTTTAGCATTTTAGCTCATTTGCAACTACTTATCATGTTAGCTAACCCTTCCCATAACCTTAACCCCTGGCCTTGCTAATATTAGCCACCTAGCTAATGTTAGCGTTAGCCACCTAACCAACGTTAGCCACAACAAATTGGAATTCATAACATATCATATGTATTGCAAATTCTTAAAATATTGTACAAATTGCGATTCGTAAAATATCATACAAATTGTAATTCGAAACATATCCTACAAATGGTTATTTGTAACATATCATACGAAATGGATGATGGAAAACCACAAATTAACACATACCATACCATACCAAAAGTAACACATCATATTAACTTGAGTGCCCCGGATTTTCACTTACTATGTTACATCTACCCCTGAATCCAGGTTGAGGTGAGAGGAGAGAGAGAGGGGGTTTGAGGGGGTGGGAGAGGTGAGGGGGTTTGGAGCTGTACGGATGTCGGTTGTAAAGAGTGAGGTGGTTGTGATAGTTATGTGTGTGTCTGTACGGGTAGTGTGTTCGTGATTGTAGTGTGAGTGTAAGTTATACCCCTCATCTATATTTGAGTATGTCATAGGGAGTAAGGTGGAGGTGAAAGGGTAGGGGATGTGATAGTTGAAGGGACAGGGGTTGGAATGCAAGGCCAAAGTTATATGGAATTAGGCCCAGGATCCCAGGGGCCCTGTAAGCAGATCAACATGACGATGGTCCATCTGGACTTAAAATTGAACTACAAAGGAACCATGTTGAAACCTCACAGTCTGTTGTGGTGTCTGGCCATACAGATGTGAATGTGTGTGTGTGTGTGTACCACAAGGTGCATGGTGAACACCCCTACAGGTTGTTGCAGCCGAAACGTTGAGCAAACACAGTCCCAGGTTCATAGATCATAGACCACTTCACATGACCAGCAGACATGTCACTAGCTACCTCCTCAAACTCTTGACCTCACTCTTAAAGGGGGGTTCTCTTTAACAAATACAAGTGAAGGGGGGGGTGTGGGGGGGAGGGGAGGGGTGGTGAGATAGAAAGAGAGGGAAAGGGGTAAAGTCTGTCCTCTCTCCTCGCTCTCTCTGTTGGTCAAGTTCACCCTCTCTTTCCCGCACTCTTTCCTCTGATCTCCCCACTCATCCTAATCACAGTGACAGAAGCAGGGCAAGGTTACTCCACTGGAGAGAGAGAGAGAGAGAGAGGGAGACAAAGAGAGTGGGAGAAAGAGAGAGAGAGTAAAGACAGAAAAAGAAAAAAAGAAAGAGAGAGAGCGTAAAGACAGAAAGAGAAAGGCCATGGTCTCCACATGCTATTTCAGACATGTGCTCAGAGAAACACATGGATACACAGACATAGGCCTGTCATTGAACAAGGGATAAAACAGAAAGAGAGAAAAATAACACTGGGAGAGAAAAAAAGACAAAGAAAAGAGAGCTGTCAAACTTTTGTCATGGGACTCCCTCTCTCTATTCAGCTTGCAGCTCAGTCAAAATCCTAATGTGAAAGTATCCTACCTCACATGTTGATGCCCTACTCTATTGGGTTCCCACGCCAAGCGTGTATGTGTGTGTATGAGAGTCTTCTAAAGGATTATTCATTTAAAGACACCACACCTTGACCTTCTACTTTCCCTGCCTCCCTATGAAAAGCCAGTGGGGGAGATGTACAATAGGGTGGAACTTAAGGAGTAATCTGCGCCCCCACCCCCCCACACACACACACACTATGGTTGGGCGGTGTCACGCCCTGACCGTAGAGAGCTTTGGGTGGGCATTCTATGTTCCTTTTTCTATGATTTGTATTTCTTGGTGTTTGGCCGGGTGTGGTTCTCAATCAGAGGCAGCTGTCTATCGTTGTCTCTGATTGAGAACCATACTTAGGTAGCCTTTTTTCCCACCTGTATTTGTGGGTAGTTGTCCATGTATAGTTGCCTGTGAGCACTACGTTGGCGTCACGTTTTCGTTTTGATGGCGACATCTTATAATAAAGAAGTATGTACGCTCACCACGCTGCACCTTGGTCCTCTTCTTACGACAGCCGTGACAGGCGGTATCCAGATTTTCATACCGTAATACCGTTCCTGTACCATAACGGGGTATACGGTATTACGGGCAGTGCAAGGAGCGCTATTTCTTTCCAAACATAATATATACACTGTATATAATACAAATACGAATACAATTCGGTACAAAACAATTTAGGCAGAAGGGATCTTTATCCAGAAGGGGATTGATAGTCACCACTGTAACCAAGAAGATTGATCTTGCAAGCTAGCAAACCAAATGCTTAGCCTTGAACTGGAGCTAATTTATTTGGCACATCTTAGATAGTTAACTTAAGTTACCCCTGCATTTCTAAATATCCTGGTATACGTTATACTGCCCAAGCCTAACACACACACACCCTTTGGGGCGGGAGAGAAGGATTAATTTACACTCTCTGACAAATGAGAGAGAGAGAGAGAGTGAGCGAGAGATGAGGATTTGCTTTCTGTGTTGAGGTAGAGTTGAAATAGGCTTTGGAGCAGAAGGAGCTGCCTTGGATTGGGTGGACTTCTATGCCTGTGGTAGAATGTGTTCTCAATGAGGAGTGTTCTTTGAGATGTTCTTTACCGTTCACAAAATATTGCACACAGACAAGCACACACAAATACAGACACACACTACATCCAACAGCCATAGACGACAGCGATCCAACCTTCTACAGGTGTGAGTCCGTCATCTCCAAGTAACCCAATATTGGCTCTCAATTCTTAACCAATGTTTATCAATCAATCAGACCTATTTGCTTATACTTGACAGAGTAAACACCAGGTACATACCTCAGTGCTATTAAGCACCCACCTTAATAATCACATCACTGCTCTGATAACACATGTTCAGGCCCTAGTATTGCCCCTCTGTGTTTACTCTACTAACTCATCACTCCACTACCTGTCAATCAAAGTGTCACCCAGCTCCTCGACACAACGTGAGGGAAGAGTATTGTACACAATACCCCGCCCCCCACAAATTCAGTAACGTAATCTGATTACCTTCCCTTTAAGAGGCCAAAGAAGAAGACAAGAAGGATCCAACAAACATTTGATTTGTCATAGTGGTCTCTGACTTCTGGTCAGGTAAGACTCGCTCAGATGGAACAAACTTAAACATGAGCCTTTTTTCAAAGCTGAATTAAACGTCATTGAGAAAACAGAAGTGTCAACAACAACAAAAAACATTCTCGCAAACATCCTTTCAAAATGTAAAAGTAATCCAAGAAGTAATGATCTAGTTTTTCAAAAGTATCTGTAATATGATTACAATATTTTTGTTGGCAAAACTATTTTGTAATCAGATTACATGTAACCGATTACATGTAATCAGTTACTCCCTAACCCTGCCTGACAACATAAAAGTTCCTCGTTGACAGTTAAACCTGATTGACTGATCTCTGAGTGACCTCATCAGGTAGTGCATACTGTATTTTACCATGATGTTAACAAACTGTCATGCAAAGAAAACTAAACCCGCCTTAGTGGGTCTGTTTGAGGAGAGATGGATGGAGGGATGGCAAGATGGAGTGATGGATGGAATGATGGAGGAAAGAGCGGGAGCGAGAGAGTGCACATTAGCCACTTGTCTTTCCTGTCCTTTCTGTGAAAAAAAATGGATGTTGTTAAAGAAGAGAAGGCTGGAGGGATGAAGGGATGGAGAAATGGAGGAGTAGAGGACTGGAGGGACCTTTTGTGTGAGAGATGGGATGTTGTTAAAGGGACAGTCAGGAATCTGGTAAATGTAAATCTAGTAGTCTGGTCTGTCAACGTGTGTCAGTCTGTGTGACAGGTAGTGTATATCTGACCTCACTCTGACTCTGTTACGGTGATATAGAGGGAAAACAACATGAGAGGGAGAGATGAAAAGGGAAGATGGAGAGGTGTCATGGAGAAAGGAAAAGAAGAGAAGGAGTAGTGTGTGTGTGTGTGTGTGTGTGTATGTGTGTGTGTGCGTATATGTATTCTTCTGGTAAACATCTTTGGGGATGTTCCACTTTGTGTTTCTCCCATTAAACCTATGAATTCTTCTTGCGAAACGCAACTGTAGCCTAACCGACTGTATCAACCATATCTATGCATAGTCACTTGACCTCTACCTACACGTACATATTACCTCAATTACCTCAACTAACCTGTGCCCCCGCACATTGACTCTGTACCGGTACCCCAGGTATTGTTGCTCTTAGTTGTTGCGCTTAGTTTTTTTTCCCTTTATTTTTTCCTTCAGTTTATTTTAGTAAATACTTTAAGACACATTTTTCTTAAAACTGCATTGTTGGTTAAGGGCTTGTAAGTAAGCATTTCACTGTAAGGTCTACACCTGTTGTCATCGGCGCATGTGACAAATACAATTTGGTTTTTATTTGGTTTTGACTATAGCGTATCTGGCTAGGCTAAAGTAAACAAAGGACTGGAGTAGCCTAAGCTGCTTCCAGACCTCATATCTTTCTCTAACGAGAGAACATGTAAACAGGTGCCCGGACACAAGTTTAGACGGTTTATGACAGTTCCACAAAGCCACTGTTCAGAAACTGAGCTTCCAAACTCTAAATTCCTTGTCAATCCCGTCGTGTTGAAGAGAAAAGGGGCCAATAGGGGGCAAAGGGATTTGGTCTATGTATGCCATGCCCCCAACCCACTCTGTCAAGAGAAAGACCGTTTTACTGCAACAAGTCCGAACTGTATTGGCAGGACTGCATGTTTGGCTAATGCCACATATCATCTTCTCTTTACGGGTATTTCTTGAATATAATCTTAAGTGTGATTGATTAGTACAAAATGACATAGCTATTGTTATCAATCATGTGAATTGTGTTCCTCAGGGATAGTGTCCTCGTACGAGGTGAATTCTGCCTCAAATACCAGTAGACAACCACCTGACATCAATCAATGTCAATTCCTGACCTTTAGCCCAGTAGCATCCCTTCAGCTCAGCAGCTGACCTTTAGCTCAGGAAGAGTAGCTGCTGCTTCTGCAAAAGCTACTGGGGATCAAAACAAACAAACAAGCTCAGTAGCTCACCTTCATGTGAGGTCACGTGAAGGTATGCCAAAGGAGTACCTAGCCAATGGAGTGCCTAGTTAGCCCTGACCTCAGTAGCACGCACACACACAGATTTAATCAACCTTTACCTCAGATATAACGTCTTAACTTACAACATGCAAGTTCTCCACTAACCAATAAGGTACCTCGTTAGTACATGTACTGTATGTACTGTATGTTCAAACGGGGTGTCAGATATAAGTGACCAATTACATATCGTAGAGATATTACATACAAAAAGCTGCCCGTTTTAACTTACATTATGCAAATTCTCACTGGCCAACGGGAGAGCCATGTCCAAATGGGGTGTCAGATATCCGTGATGTGCTCAATGGCCTATAGTCATTAAAGTACTCATCAGGATTAACGGAGGCATTTTACAACATTTTACAACGTTACAATGTCTCGGGGGGGCTTAAAAATCGAGTGAATGTGAGTGAACTCCGTACACATACAATGCAACACATGCATACTAGTCTGTACATACATACTGTAATCACTTTACATTCTATATGAAGGGGGGCAAGAAGGGGATTAGGGAAAAAATTGTATTTGTCACATGCGCCGAATACAACAGTGAAATGCTTACTTACAAGCCCTTAACCAACAATGCAGTTAAGAAAATCCCCAAAAAACGAAGAGATAAGAATAACAAATAATTAAAGAGCAGCAGTAAATAACAATAGCGGGGCTATATACAGGGGGTACCGGTACAGAGTCAATGTGTCAATGTGCGGGGGACACCGGTGTCGAGGTAATTATGTACATGTAGGTAGAGTTATTAAAGTGACTATCCATAGATAATAACAGAGGGTAGCAGCAGCATAGAAGAGGGTGGGGGGTGGGCAATGCAAATAGTCTGGGTAGCCATTTGATTAGCTGTTCAGGATTCTTATGGCTTGGAGGTAGAAGCTGTTTAGAAGCCTCTTGGACCTAGACTTGGCGCTCCGGTACCGCTTGCCATGCGGTAGCAAAGAGAACAGTCTATGACTAGGGTGGCTGGAGTCTTTGACAATTTTTAGGGCCTTCCTCTGACACCGCCTGGTATAGAGCGTTCCCGGATGGCAGGAAGCTTAGCCCCAGTGATGTACTGGGCCATACGCACTACCCTCTGTAGTGCCTTGCGGTCGGAGGCTGAGCAGTTGCCATATCAGGCAGTGATGCAACCCGTCAGGATGCTCTCAATGGTGCAGCTGTAAAACGTTTTAAGGATCTGAGGTCCCATGCCAAATCTTTTCAGTCTCCTGAGGGGGAATAGGTTTTGTCATGCCCTCTTCACGACTGTCTTGGTGTGCTTGGACCATGTTAGTTTGTTGGTGATGTGGACGCCAAGGAACTTGAAGCTCTCAACCTGCTCCACTACAGCCCCGTCGATGCGTGCTCGGTCCTCCTTTTCCTGTAGTCCACAATCATCTCCTTTGTCTTGATCACATTGACGGAGAGGTTGTTGTCCTTGCACCACGCGGTCAAATCTCTGACCACCTCCTTATAGGCTGTCTCATCGTTGTCGGTGATCAGGCCTACCACTGTTGTGTCATCAGCAAACTTAATGATGGCGTTGGAGTCGTGCCTGGCCGTGCAGTCATGAGTGAACAGGGAGTACAGGGGGGACTGGGCCCGCACCCCTGAGGGGCCCCTGTGTTGAGGATCAGTGGCAGATGTGTTGTTATCTACCCTTACCACCTGGGGGCGGCCCATCAGGAAGTCTAGGATTTGATGGTTCTTCGGAGGGCATAGCGAGATTTCTTATAAGCTTCCGGGTTAGAATCATGCTCCTTGAAAGCGGCAGCTCTACTCTTTAGCTCAGTGCGAATGTTGCCTGTTATCCATGTCTTCTGGTTGGGGTATGTATGTACAGTCACTGAGGGGACGACGTCATCAATGCACTTATTGATAAAGCCAGTGACTGATGTGGTGTACTCCTCAATCGGAAGAATCCTGGAACATATTCCAGTCTGTGCTAGCAAAACAGTCCTGTAGCTTCATCTGACTACATTTTTATAGAGCAAGTCTCTGGTGCTTCCTGCTTTAATTTTTGCTTGTAAGCAGGAATCAGGAGGATAGAGTTGTGGTCAGATTTGCCAAATGGAGGGCGAGGGAGAGCTTTGTACGCGTCTCTGTGTGTGGAGTAAAGGTGGTCTAGAATTTTTTCCCCTCTGGTTGCACATTTAACATGCTGATAGAAATGAGGTAAAACTGATTTAAGTTTCCCTGCATTAAAGTCCCCGGCCACTAGGAGCGCCGCCTCTGGATAAGCGTTTTCCTGTTTGCGTATGGCGGAATACAGCTCATTGAGTGCGGTTTTAGTGCCAGCTTCGGTCTGTGGTGTTATGTAGACAGCTACGAAAAATACAGATGAAAACTCTCTCGGTAGATAGTGTGGTCTACAGCTTATCATGAGATACTCTACCTCAGGCGAGCAAAACCCTGAGACTTCGTTGGATATTGTGCACCAGCTATTGTAAATATGCATAGGCCCCCGCACCGTATATCCTCTTCTTACCAGAGGCTGCTGTTCTGTCCTGCCGATAGAGTGTATAACCCGCCAGCTGTATGAAACATAAGATAGTACAGTTTTTAATGTCCCATTGGTAGGATATACATGCTTTCAGTTCGTCTCATTTATTTTCCAGCGATTGAGCGTTAGCTACAGAACGGAAGGCAAGGGCAGATTAGCCACTCGTCGCCTGATACTCATCTCTTTCTGCGAAAACTAAGTTTCCTTTTCCAGCGAATCACGGGGATCTGGGCCTGGTCGGGTGTCCGTAGTATATCCCTTGTGTCCGACTCATTTAAGAAGAACTCCAATTTGAGGTGAATAATCCCAGTTCTGATGTCCAGAAGCTCTTTTCGGTCATAAGAGACGGTAGCAGCAACATTATGTACAAAACAAGTTATGAACAATGTGAAAAGAAAAAAAAATTGCATGGTTGGTTAAGAGCCAATAAGACGGCAGCTCTACCCGCCGGGCGCCATCTTCACCAAGATGACGCCGGATGGCGCCGGAGGGTAGGGCTGTGATATGACCAATACAATCCACTGTATTATCCCAGGCATGTTGGAACTTTTACTGCAATAACACAAATACATACATACAGTACCATACTGTATTTATCCACCCTAAAGGGTGTATTTCTCAAGATGAAGAGGCTTAGGAGAGAAGAGCATAGAATCTGTCCGGGTGAGAAGACAGGCTGTGCGGTGTGCCAATGCCCTAACATGTAGGACAGGTACTGAAGGCTACGGAACACCTTTACCTGGAGAAGACACACACACACTCCTGAACTTGTCATGCACACACACATCACACACACATTCTCCTTGAAAATCTACCGTATCCTCTAGAGCAGTGGTTCTCAACCTGCTTTTGAAAGCATCCAAACCAGATAACGAGTTGATTATTTGAATCAGCTGTGTAGTGCTAGGGCAAAAAACATATTGGGTAACCCTCTGGGTCCCCAGGGCCAGGATTGAGAACCACTGCTTTAGAGAAAGACCCGGTCTTGGCATGAAGGGACAGGACAGGGTTGGTGTTATTATAGAGGATATGAACAGACAGGACTCAACTAGGCCCCTCCTCTCTCGCCTGCTCTCTCTCTCGCCTGCTCTCTCTCTCTCTCTTGCTCTCTCTCTCTCTTGCTCTCTCTCACTGTCTTTCGCTCACGCTCTCACTCGCTTTCACTCGCTCTCACTCACAGGATTTACTTTTGGAGCTTTTGGGTTTGGGTAATTTCAAAGAAAAAAGATACTGTAAGTGGAAGATCAGGGACTATTCCTCATGGATCAAAGGATTAAGAGTCAGTCCTGAATTTGGATTTGGGTTAGTTCACGAGGTTGGGTCACAGTTCAAAAAGGGTTGAAGCCAAGCAATGTCATGCCATGTTGTCTGAGGTCTCAAACATTGAGGGTATCGGTTGGTTGTTGGTTAGGGCCCAACAGGGCTCAAGTTACAGTTACAGGCCAATCAACAAGCCTCTTCACTTCCTCCTAGTTACAGAAATAGCGATGCCGTGATGACCGCCCGACACCTTTATGACCTCATCAGATTTGTTGGTCACATGATGTCACGTAGGTTGATACATTTCTATGTTTTCATTTATAAAGTCCCACTGTACCTAACGCCATTACGAAACTTTAGACATTTGAGTTACCACACCCAGTCTTAAAGATGGCTAACTCTGGAAATTCCTTTGGTCTCTACTGAGTTACGTAAATCCAATTATAGTTTTTTTGCACCTTATTTGTGGAACAATCTTCAAAGTGTTAAGAAATGTGATGTTTTGGTGCCTCTAGGCCAATTCTATTTTTTATGACCGTGTTTTTCTTTCTGCTTGCATTTTGTATTTTTATTTTGACGTGTGTATTTTTTCTGTCATTTATGTAATTCAGGGCTCATCTGTAAAAGAGACGTTGGTCTCAGTATGACTCCCTGATAAAATAAAGGTTCAATAAATCAGATAAAACACAATCTCTTCTCTCTCTCTCTCCCTGCTCTGTTGTCTTTCTAAGTTTAGATGTCTGATCTCGGTTCTTCCATTCTGCCAGCAAGGCATCCATCAGCCAGAATGTCGGAATATGAACTTCCGATCTGTGTCCTATATCTCCTGACTCTGGGACCACTTTGGAAGACACAACCAATGCCCCCATTGGCCCGATGCGGCTCTGACTGAGATCAAACAAAAGTTTATGATCCTTGTTATCAGTTTACTAAATTCACTTGGTTCAATTCACTCAATTCAATTGGTTCAATCTATTCAATTCACTTAGTTCAATTCCCTCCACTGATCCTGCATATAACAATTCTATGGAATGGATAAGTTATCTATGATGTAAGATTATGAACTCTCTGAACTGTATTATCAACCCTCTAATCTGTGATGTCATAGTGCTCTAAGGCTTCCAGAATCAACACCACAAGGTGGAAACCGCAGAGACCGCCACCGCGTCCCTCCTTATCTCTCTCCTCAATCACCATGCCCAATGGCAACGCTGGCACAGGCTGGCATGCCGTCATGCCTGTCGCCTACAGCAACCATTATAAGGTCAAGGCGTGAAAGTTAACAGAATGTTTTAGTGCCGGAATCATAAATACAGACAATGGTGACATACTGTAGGTGTCAGCTAAAATACACTGGAGCTATGTCTCTAGAATGACAGAAAGAACAGAGTCCCTCTGTTTACATGTACCTTCCATAACTCACTGAAGCGACAGACACTGTAGGGGAAGAGAAAAAACACGAAACAATAGTCTATAGTTTTATATCTCCTCTTTCTATCAAAAACACCCCTGACATGTAAATATACCAAAATGGCGGGCAAAAAGTGACCTCAAATAATCAATCAGGAGCCAGAACTCCAATCCCAATTTCGTCACAGCAGTGGGAAAGATAAGTCAACATATATATCCTTTAGAATAATACTTCCTACTGCTATGTACACTGTATAATAACCTATTATTGATTACATCCGATATGAGTGTTTTTACAGACCGCACTTTAATATCTAACTACACGCTGTTTATACAGACAATACAACACAAGACAGACTGAGTACACACCTGCCTGGTTAAATAAAGGTTAAATACAATTTTTTTTATTTTTATAAACAGACCACAATGTAATACCACAACAGATATGAATGCTAACGCTAATATTTACAATACACATTCGGATAGAGATTTACACTTCCAGTTAGCGTAGCTTACAGAGCAGGCTATCTACACCTGTGTTTCACTGGGAAGGTCTGTATGAGTCTATCCAGACACACAGACATACCAGGAGGCAATTTGCCCCTAGGTACAGATCTAGAGTCGGATTATCTCCACAAATTCTAGTCTTAAAGCATTACGGGAGAGTTGTGAAAAACTGACCTTAAATCAGTGTCTAGGGGCCTAGTTTAAACTACTCTGACAAGGCCAAAATCACGGCTGTTCAAACTGGTCTCTCATTTATCCCTAATCACACACATACACACAAACACACAAACACACACTAGTCTCTCATCTCACTTCTCTTCAATCTTCTAGTTCAATCTTCTAGATCAAGGACAGACAGCCCACGTCAGGCTAGGGGATAGGGTTACACCACTGATAAGTATTCTTTGGTAATAACACCTTTGAAGTACCCTAAACCTGACCCTAAGGATGGGTGGCGGTGTCACGTTGAAACTCACTGAGCTCTTCAGTAAGGCCATTCGACTGCCAATGTTTGTCTATGGAGATTGCATGGCTGTGTGCTCGATTTTATACACCTGTCAGCAACGGGTGTGGCTGGAAAAGCCGAATCCACTAATTTGAAGGGGTGTCCACATACCTTTGTATATATAGTGTATGTGGTTGTCTCACCCAGCTATCTTAAGATGAACGCACTCATTGTAATTGCTCTGGATAAGAGCGTCTGCTAAATCACTCAAATATAATGCAAATGTGATGCATACACCCCCTGTAAGGGGAGTTTTTCCCCGGGACATACATGATGTTGTAATGAGAGAACTCTGAACATGTTCTATGGAGGGATTCTAGGATTTCCTCCCTAAAGCAAGGGGTGTAACTGGGGCCCTTTTGTGGCACACAGAAGAGGGTGTAAGCGGAGGAGTGAGGGGTGCCTATGGGGCCGACATTAGGAGAGAATAACTAGGCTAAAGATCATAGGGTTCACACCACCTTTTCTAATGCTGCTGTGTGTGTGTGTGTGTGTGTGTGTGTGTGTGTGTGTGTGTGTGTGTGTGTGTGTGTGTGTGTGTGTGTGCTGGCCCACAGGGAGAGTAACAGCTTATACACTTTAACAATTAGGGGTTCAACAGGGTTCTTCTAAGATCCTCAAAGTTCTTTGAAGATCCTTAAGGTTCTTGGCACTGAAAATTGCCCCCAAAAGGTTCTTCCAAGAACCCCAGTAGGAGGTGGGGTTTATTGAGGAACCTCCTTAGTTGGCGAGGGTTCTTGCAGGAACCTAACTGCCCAACTGAAACATTTGGATATGAATTTGAAAGGACAGCAGGTACAGGTACTTAACTGAAAAATGTAAAGACCTCCTCAATTTAAGGTTTGTCCCTTGTATGATCTAAATTGATATAATTTTATGATGATACCATCTATCTTTTCAGATTTATGCAACTCTTTCTAAAACAGAAAATGGACACAATTCAATGGATATCTATCAACAAAGAGGTAAGAATATGTTGGGCTATAAGAATATGTTGAAGGCTAGCTGTATAGCGTGCAGATAACTGAACTGCTTACTTTTGTGTCTGCAGGTATACAGACGAGGAGGCATACAAAGGTATGTCAATTGGTATTGGTATGTTATGCAGATCACATTTACCATCCTCCTCCCTTACCTCTTCAATGAATATCCCATAGGCCTCTACATTATGGACAAGGTATGTGTAGGAAAACCATGATCAAAACAGGTTTTTTCATTCACATTCATCACAAAAACCCAAGGTATGAATATTGTCGTGTGCATATTTTGTTAATCATCTGTATAATTACTATTTTCTGGATTCACAGACTTCCCCCTCCCTACACCTCTGATGAATATAACAGGGAACCTGTTTCGATCACCATGCACTGCAAACACATTCCGGCTATGGATACGGAGAACATTAACGTCAACACACCAGAGGATATACCCATTGGACTTGGGGCTCTGCTGGGAGTTTACATATGTTGTGTATGAGCATCAAAAGAATGCATGCTTGTCATTGGTTATAACTGTCTTAATTGATAGGCTCTCACTCGTTGTGGGCCTTGGCGAACATGAATCTTATGAGTCAGCAGTTTTTCCTGGTCAGGTCACATGGTCAGGGACAAGGCATGATGACGTGACTGTTTGTGTTTTAGTATCTGTTGTGTGCTGAGATCTCTGCCCACCGTTACAGGCTACCTAGCCAAGGCGCACATTGCATTACCTTACTGTATCCCGCCACCCGGCCAAGGAACGCCTTACATTACCTCGGTGTATCTTGCCGACGCTGCCAGCCAGGATCTACTTATAGAAAACAAATGTTTTGCCTGGATAGGTACGAGCTCTGCTCCCTTTCCTTTTTCTACACAGAGGCCAAGGGAGGGATGGTGGGGGAATAGACAGTGTGTCGACAGCCACTGATGTTGACGGACTGAGAACTCCTCTGCTTCAAGCCTAAAGCAAACACATGCACATGCTCTCTATTTTCCTCTATCCTTCCATCCCTCTCTCTCTCTGTCTCTCCTTCACCCACCCCTCTATCCTTCCATCCCTCTCTCTCTCTGTCTCTCCTTCACCCACCCCTCTATCCTTCCATCCCTCTCTCTCTCGCTCACTCTGTCCGTCACAGGTGAACTGCTTTGCTCTAGTTGAGTCAGTGTTGATATCTCCATTAAACACTCTTCCCTTTCAGCCGTCTGGTTTTCATATTGATATTTATTTGCAGAAGTTAACACTAGACTTCATTTGGAACAATAAAGGGTGTAACCACCGCAGTCTACTGCATGATCCTGTATAGACTACAGGTATTGTAGATGTAACTGCAGACTGCACTGGGGATTCCTGATCACTGTGTGTGTGTGTGTGTGTGTGTGTGTGCGTGCGTGCGTGCGTGCGTGCGTGCGTGTGTGCGTGCGTGCGTGCGTGCGTGCGTGCGTGCGTGTTTCTGCCTGTTTACACAGTATCAGCTGCAGTCAATGTTTGCGTGTGTGTTATCCATCCGTCTGTCCAATCCGTCAGTACTCTAAGCTGGCCACAGGGGGCGATGTGTCATCCATACCATTGGTAGTCAGCCTTACCGTGTCTGTTCACACAGGGGGAAATTCCACCTACACTGACCCCTAAATACACACACACACACACACACACGGGTGGTTTCAATCAGGTCCTCTGTGTCAAACCTGAAAACGTAATCATTAGAACCAGTGTTCGACTTGGGATGAAAGAAGTGCTGGAGCTGTCTTTCTCCAAGTCGGTCCATTAGACTATGTTCACCGAAATTCACAAAGAGCATTATGCTATAGAGACCTCTGATTATTCACTGTTAAGGGTTCCCACACATGACTTCTCTATTACATTTAACCAAATGTTCATGACTATTATTATAGCCTACATTAAAAAGTAAGAATTACTGACACTGGAAGGCTGCTGTGCCTGATCCCAGGTTGTCCTGCCGTTGTGCCCTTGTTCAAGGCATTTTACCCACCATAAAGTAGAACTGCACTGTTAGTCACATGTTGTCAACCCTCCATCTGGTGTGGAGGCTTGGCTTTTGATCCGGCCCTGAAAACACCCAAGTCTGCTTATCAAGGTCCTGTTAAGCAGCTGGCTTGAACAAAAGCCTGCACACCCAGTAGCTATCCTGGAGGATGGTTGCCACCCTTGATTGAAAATATTGCAACATTACAACCAAGTACTTTTGTCTTTATAAAATGATTCCCTCATTCAATGAATCAGGGATCAAATTGATAAAATGATAAAAAAACTAATTGATACTTCAAAGCAAGGTAACTAACTAGACATGTTTATATATGAGGCTCAAATATGAATGTTTCAGGGGAGATCTATGCACAGCAAGTTATTTGTCAATTAGGCTATTCTTAGAATATTTTTACATGACTACTACTAATAAAAGGGGAATCCCAGCTTTCCAACGGTGCAGATTTATTTAGGCTAGTGCCGGTGGAAAGGCGACAACGACATGAATGCAATAGTTAACTAGCGCGATAACTGCTACAAGTTATGTTTTGAATTGGCTATCTAGTTAACTTAGCTAATTAGCTAGCTAGCAAACTACATTTGTTTATGTAAACCGAAATCTAGCTAGCTAGCTTTCATAATACTCTGGCTTGACATTCGAAAGCAACTCAATGTAATTAACCAGCTGCTATCTGGCGAGGTAATTTGTAACTTTGCAAGCTAATGTTAGCTACGTTAGGTTACGTTAGCTACAGCCTACAGGGCTGTATCTAACCGTTAGCTACCTAGCCAGCTAACTAACTACCACAGAGACTAAAGTGACTGGCCTATGGGTTCTATTTACAGAGTCAGATCCCATCAACATCTGCATTAACATCAAGCTCAGCACCAGGAACTAGTGTGAGTCACCTTAAATAAATCTTTCCGTGATTCCATGATGAGCAAATAAATATACTGGATCTAGACATTAGTTGATTGTTTAGGCAAAGCTTGAAGTCTAAATTGGAGAAAAGCAGAGTTATTAGTAAGGAAGGGATGGCGTGGGTGACGATGTGGTCTTGAGCAAGGCACTTAACCCTAATTGCTCATGTTAGTCGCTCTGGATAAGAGCGTCTGCCAATTGGCTAAAATGTAAATGTGATATTACTGGTGTCTGTTGGGGGTGGGAAAGGAGGAAAGGACTGCATGGGGCTGGTTAGAGCCAAAGTGTATAGTCTATGAGTCCAAGGTCATTGAGCCCATGAAGTTGCCAGACCAGCTGCCATTGCCTAACACAAGACCAAGTTCACCAGCTGAAGAACATTCAGGACCCTGCCTGGAACATTCAGCCAACACAACATCCATTTTCAGTTCTACTGATGTTGTAGTATCATGTAGAATGCCAAGTATGCTCACAACTGCATTGCGGTATAGATATTGCTAGCTGTTGTACATACAGTGCATTTGGAAAGTATTTAGACGCCTTCACCTTTTCCACATTTTGTTACGTTACAGCCTTATTCTAAAATTGATTCAATTGAAAAGGTTCCTCATCAATCTACACAAAATACCCCATAACGAAAAGCGAAAAACAAGGAATACCCTATTTAGATAAGTGTTGAGACCCTTGGTCAGGGAGGTGACCAAGAACCCAATGGTCATTCTGACAGAGCTCCAGAGATCCTRTGTAGAGCTGGGAGAACCTTCCAGAAGAACAACCATCTCTGCAGCACTCCACCAATCAGGCCTTTATGGTAGAGTGGCCAAATGGAAGCCACTCCTCAGTAAAATGACAGCCCGCTTGGAGTTTACCAAAAGGCACCTAAAGGACTCTCAGACCATGAGAAACAAGATTCTCTGGTCTGATGAAACCAAGATTGAACTCTTTGGCCTGAATGCCAAGCATCACGTCTGGAGGAAACCAGACACCCCTCACCACCTGGCCAATATCATCCCTATGGTGGAGCATGATGGTGGCAGCATCATGCTGTGGGGAAGTTTTTCAGCGGCAGGGACTGGGAGACTAGTCAGGATCGAGGGAAAGATGAACGGAGCAAAGTACAGAGAGATCCTTGATGAAAACCTGCTCCAGAGCGCTCAGGACCTCAGACTGCGGCGAAGGTTCACCTTCCAACAGGACATCGACCCTAAGCCCACAGCCAAGACAACGCAGGAGTGGCTTCGGGACAAGTCTCTGAATGTCCTTGAGTGGCCCAGCCAGTGCCCGGACATCTTTGGAGAGACCTGAAAATAACTGTGCAGCAACCTGACAGAGCTTGAGAGGATCTGCAGAGAAGAATGGGAAAAACTCCCCAAATACAGTGTGCCAAGCTTGTAGCGTCATACCCAAGAAGACTCGAGGCTGTAATCGCTGCCAAAGGTGCTTCAACAAAGACTGAATACTTATGTAAATGTGATATTTCCGTTTTTTATGTTTAATAAATGTGTCATTTACGGGTTATTGTGTGTAGATTGATGAGGGGAAAAAACGATTTAATCAATTTTAGAATAAGGCTGTAACGTAACAAAATGTGGAAAAAGTGAAGCGGTTCGAATACTTCCAGAATTCAATGTATGTATATAATGGAGTTTGATAAAATGTTTTATATCATATTTTTTACAAATGTACTGACAAGTGACTAAAAGATTCCAGCTGCATCAGAAACCAAGAAAGTGTTGACTTAAACTCCTGGATCAATTCATTGTGGTATTGATGAAATGTATTTGGAAGTCACCAGCTACAATCTTACTCCCAACAGAATATGCAGGGATTTGGTGTATCATTTCAACTTTCAATTGTTGGCAAGTAAACATGTTTCAATAAAACAGTAGATTAGTCTGTCAATATCGCAAATAAGTAGACATAGCTTGTATTGAAGACAATGTTTATTTGCTCTGGAGACCGACCGAGGTGAGTTTACACAGCAGTACGCACAAACAGTTATGGGTTTGAATGACATATATACAGTGGAAGGAAAATATACTACTAACTCCTATAATAAAAACCACCATTTTACAAAGGGAATACGTGCATATGGTGTGTTTGGGGGATACAGTGAGGTGTTCGTAGTCTCTTTGATACAAGGGGAGATTGTTGTTATGGGACCTGTCACATCTCCTCGAGTCAATCAACTTCTTTGTATCCAACATACTGTCCATCGTGTGAGGGATAAAGTGCTTGAATGGCCCCAACAACACACGCAGATTCGGTGTCCTTTGCCATGCTTCGCCCCACGTAGAACAAACTGCGAAAATAATCTGTAGGCCACCAAGCGATATTGTCTGTCTGGGGCGGCTTGTACAGTCGCTTAACGGCTAAGAGTGTTGGGCCAGTAACTGAAAGGTCGCTGGGTTGGAATTCCCAAGCCGAGACGGTGAAAAATCAAGTGCCCTTGAGCAATGCACAATGTCCGTAAGCGAATGACAGAATGACAAAAATGCTATTGTGCACTGTCTGCATCTCTACTGTAACAGAATATTACACATCTCACAGACACACTTTAGCTAGCTGCACCACACAGGTATGGTTACTCAAAGACTAATATGAGTCATGAAGCCAAAGTCATTCCTTTACTCTTTGTCAGCATCATCAAAACAAATCTCCAGTTTTGCTCATAATGAGATAGCAAGGCTAGCTAGATAACATTAGCTAGCTATAATGTTAGTCTACAGTACATTTTGGGTATAGCAAACAAAGCTAGCTAGCTCAACGTGGCTAGTTTGGCTCGAGGTGGTTATAGCAAGCCCCATTCAGGCCGAATCGACCACAAAATTACACTGTACTGAACAACACTACCTTTGTGTAAAAAGAGAGCTTATATTGCTAGCTAGCTATCGGCAGCAAAACAACTTACTTGTTTGTCATTTGCTCTCCTGATCCAGATGGTCTAGGCTGCTGCTGCCAGTTGATCTTGGAGGTTCTACAGAACGTCTCCAGCACCCCTCTATCCATATGTGCGTCAGAACTTTGATGGTCTGTCACACACACAATCCATTGGGTCTGCAGTGACCCTCTCCAGTAAGAACTGTCCAAAATTGAAATGTGTTGCATGGTCTGTCACACACACAATCCATTGGGTCTGCAGTGACCCTCTCCAGTAAGAACTGTCCAAAATTGAAATGTGTTGCATTGCAGACATTCCTCTTCTGTCAGCATGGATGGACAGCACCTGCATAGGGAACATCAGTTGGAGTTTGACCGTGGCTCTTGGCGTCTGACCCCATCGCTGCTTGCTGGTCTCGCAATTCTTGAAGTTTACATACACTCAATTAGTATTTGGTAGCATTGCCTTTAAATTGTTTAACTTGGGTCAAACGTTACGGGTAGCCTTCCACAAGCTTCCTACAAT
>NC_036840.1:19940908-19946177 GCF_002910315.2 Salvelinus sp. IW2-2015 | reverse complement strand
AGAACGCGTCTCCTTCCTGAGCGGTATGACAGCTGTGTGGTCCCATGGTGTTTATACTTGCGTACTATTGTTTGTACAGATGAACATGGTACCTTCAGGCGTTTGTAAATTGCTCCCAAGGATGTACCAGACTTGTGGAGGTCTGCATTTTTTTTTCTGAGGTCTTGGCTGGTTTCCTTTTGATTTTCCCATGATGTCAAGCAAAGAGGCACTGAGTTTGAAGGTAGGCCTTGAAATACATCCACAGGTACACCTCCATTGACTCAAATGATGTCAATTAGCCTATCAGAAGCTTCTACGTAAACTTCTGACCCACTGAATTGTGATACAGTGAATATATAAGTGAAATAATCTGTCTGTAAACAATCGTTGGAAAAGTGACTTGTGTCATGCACAAAGTAGATGTCCTAACCGACTTGCCAAAACTATAGTTTGTTAACGAGAAATTTGTGGAGTGGTTGAAAAACGAGTTTTAATGACTCCGACCTAAGTGTATGTAAACTTCCGACTTCAACTGTAACCTGAGCTGAGCTATCTAAACCAGAGGAATTTTCCCTGTGTGTATGTGTGCGTGTGTGTGTACGTGCATGTGTATGTATGTCTACTTATCTCAATGAGAGAGAAGCCTGACCGGGAGGTTGATGATGACTGAGTAAGGCCTTGGACACTCCAGAAAACCATGTTCCCTCATTTATTAACCTCTTTACTAGCGAGAGAATCTCTTCCCTCCTCTCCCTTCCCCCCTCGATCCACCCATCCCTCTGTTTTCTCCTCCTCCAAACAATGTCCCTTTCACGCTCGCGTTAAAATATCTCCCCGACCGTCTCTTTTGTTCAGCTACTAACTTATCCTCTTTCTTTCGCTACCCTCTCTCCTCTCTTTTCTCCCCAGGGCCAGGGTGAATAGGGAACAACAGAGTTACCTACAGACCATTAGAGCATAGAAACTTTGATTGCACCCAGTTAAATACACCCTGAACACTGAATAGGGAAAGTGGGTGAGAGAATGCGGAGAGGGGGATAGAGATGGAGTGGGGGAAAGAGAGAGGGAGAGATACAAGAGAGAAGGGACGGAGTAGGGGAGAGAGAGAGAGACGGGGGGGAAAGAGAGTGATGAGAAAATAAGATGGATGAGATTTACAATCTCACACAGGGATAGAGAGAGAAAAGAGGGAAGAACGAAAGAAGGAAGAGAGGAAACAGGTGAGAAAAGGGAAGGAATCCAACCATTTTTTTTTAAAACACCTAAATATGTTTTCAAAACCGTCAGACTGTTTGAAGTTGCGTGTGTAACCCCTGTAGGATTCTAGAATGTCTGACACACACACTACTTTCATGTTGGGGGTCCCCGGGCAGTTTGGGGTGGGCCGTCGAAACACAGATCGCTCGGCGGAAACCCACAGATCTTCATTATGAGAGTTGTTACAGACTCGAACGCCCCTCACCACTTATCTATTTCCTAATTCCTGCCATGTGTAAAGAGGGCTTAGATCTAGGTTGCATTCCAAATGGCACCCTATCCCCTATATAGTGCACTACTTTTGACCAGGGCCCATAGGGAATATGGTGCCATTTGGAACACAATCATAGAGTAACAATGGCACACTTCCTTACACAAATAGATAAATTGGTACAGAAATTGTTTGAAAACATTGAAAGAGATGGAAAATAGATACAATTGAAGTCGGAAGTTTACATACACCTTAGCCATGTAAAGGTTTTCTTCCTGGGGTGAAGGAGAGGACCAAAATGCAGCGTAGCCAGTGCTCAACATGTTCAATTATAAGAACAAGTGAACACTACAAACAACTTACAAAATAACAAACGTGCAAAACCGATACAGACCTATCTGGTGCAGAACACAAACACAGAGACAGGTAACAACCACCCACAACGAACACAGTGAAACAACCTACCTAAATATGACTCTTAATTAGAGGAACGCAAAACACCTGCCTCTAATTAAGAGCCATACCAGGCAACCCTAAACCAACATAGAAACACACAACATAGAATGCCCACCCAAAACTCACGCCCTGACCATCACACACATACAAAACAACAGAAAACAGGTCAGGAACGTGACAAGCCAAATACATTTAAACTCAGTTTTTCACAATTCCTAACATTTAATCCTAGTAAGAATACCCTGTTTTAAGTCAGTTAGGATCACCACTTTATTTTAAGAATGTGAAATGTCAGAATAATATTAGAGAGAATTATTTATTTCAGCTTTTATTTCTTTCATCACATTCCCAGTGGGTCAGAAGTTTACATACACTCAATAGTATTTGGTAGCATTGCCTTTATAATTGTTTAACTTGGGGTCAAAACTTCCTGGTAGCACTCCCACAATAAGTTGGGTGCATTTTGGCCCATTCCTCCTGGCAGAGCTGGTGTAACTGAGTCAGGTTTGTAGGCCTCCTCACTCGCACACGCTTTTTCAGTTCTGCCCACAAATTTTCTACAGGATTGAGGTCAGGGCTTTGTGATGGCCACTCCAATACCTTGACTTGTCCTCAAGTCATTTTGCCACAACTTTGGAAGTATGCTTGGGGTCATTGTCCATTTGGAAGACCTATTTGCGACCAAGCTTTAACTTCCTGACTGATGTCTTGAGATGTTGCTTCAATATATCCACATCATTTTCCTCCCTCATGATGCCATCTATTTTGTGAAGTGCACCAGTCCCTCCTGCAGCAAAGCACCCCCACAACATGATGCTGCCACCCCCGTGCTTCACGGTTGGGATGGTGTTCTTTGGCTTGTCTCCCTCTTTTTTCTCCAAACATAACGAGGGTCATTATGGCCAAACAGTTCTATTTCTGTTTCATCAGACAGGAGGACATTTCTCCAAAAAGTATGATCTTTGTCCCCATGTGCAGTTGCAAACCGTAGTCTGTCTTTTTATCGCGGTTTTGGAGCAGTGGCTTCTTCCTTGCTGAGCGGCCTTTCAGGTTATGTCGATATAGGACTCGTTTTACTGTAGATATAGATACTTTTGTACCTGCTTCCTCCAGCATCTTCACAAGGTCCATTGCTGTTGTTCTGGGATTGATTTGCACTTTTCGCACAAAAGTATGTTAATCTTTAGGAGACAGAACGCATCTCCTTCTTGAGAGGTATGATGGCTGCGTGGTCCCATGGTGTTTATACTTGCATACTATTGTTTGTACAGATGAATGTGGTACCTTCAGGCATTTGGAAATGGATGGCTGAGATATGTGGAGGACAACACATTTCTTTCTGAGGTCTTGGCTGATTTCTTTAGATTTTCCCATGATGTCAAGCAAAGAGGCACTGAGTTTGAAGGTAGGCCTTGAAATAGTTCCACAGTTACACCTCCAATTGACTCAAATTATGAAAAAAATTAAAAAGATTCTAAACCCATGACATAATTTTCGGGAATTGTCCAAGCTGTATAAAGGCACAGTCAACTTAGTGTATGTAAATGTCTGGCCCACTGGAATTGTGATTCAGTGAATTATAATGGAAATAATCTGTCTAAAAACAATTGTTGAAAATATTACTTGTGTCATGCACAAAGTAGATTTCCTAACCGACTTGCCAAAACTATAGTTTGTTAACAAGGAATTTGTGGAGTGGTTAAAAAACGAGTTTTAATGACTCCAACCTAAGTGTATGTAAACTTCCGACTTCAACTGTAGCTATTGGCTGGCAAAGAGAGAGAGATGTAACTGTGTCCCACAGGGGTATATCTAAGTGTTGCGTAACTAAACCATTGCGTAACTAAACTAAAGCACACACTCTTCAGAGGTAAACGTGGTAGCCTGAGGCTGCACTGGGACATTTCACGTTATAATGAAATGTCAATCTGGGAGAGATACAAAAGGAAGGATGGCAGGCAGGCGGTCTCTCTCTCTCTCTCTCTCTCTCTCTCTCTCTCTCTCTCTCTCTCTCTCTCTCTCTCTCTCTCTCTCTCTCTCTCCTCTCTCTCAGAGAGAGAGAGAGAGAGGGCAAGTTATTACACATCATAGAACTTACTAAACCTAACCCTCTTTCACTTCTTTGCACTTCTATGTCCTTCTGCCTCCACTAACCTAGAAATATTAACCTTTGACCAAAGTACATGGTCAAATGAGTCCATGCACTCCCTCGCCATCCTCATATATCTCGCTATCAGCCTCCCAAATGGAACCCTATTACCTTTATAGTGCACTACTTTTTGACCAGGGCGCATATAGAATAGGGTGCCATTTGGGACCAAACTGTCTGACAAATGTTGCTCTTCTACTCTTCAGGATGCACATACTGAGAGCCCAATGAGGAGCTGGGAAACAGGGGCACATAAAGTCACGGGGCACATAAATGGCCTTAACACCGTGACTTATGATCTAGTGGTACTAAATGCATGTGGACTTGGGGCCAGAAGCCCATCCAGCTCTCCTTATTTACACATTAACACTGCATAGAGACCACTCACTGGGACATGGTATGTAGTGAGGTTAGCACTTCTTCCAAACACATGGCTCTCTATGGGAAACTGATCATTGAGAAATGGTATGTACCGGGGTGAGCTTTAAAACCTATATTATTCTATACAAATACCAAAATAATTCTTGGTTAGACACATCTAGGGACTGAAACCAGTGGCTAGCTATGTGGCCTGAGAGAAAAGGTGAAACACATCAATCTGAATCACAGTGGCACTTTGTATCAGTTTGTCTTTAGCCACTGTCTGTAATGTAAAGTGTTGCCCACACTGGCTCCACATTAATCAGTTGGNCACACACACACACACACACACACACACACACACACACACACACACGACCGTCTCAGAATAACGTGGTATAAGTAGCATCAGTGTCATAACCAGTAAACCAGCAGAGACATCCAATTCCCTCTATCTATAATAGGAAAACATCATGTCATACTCCGGAATGGCACGGTGTGTGTGTGTCTGTGTCTGTGTGTGTGTGTCTACCTTTCACCATGCCATCAAAACAGAAGAAACATGACATCAACATGCTTCATAAAGTCTGCACTTTGTAATAAACCTTTTAGCACAAATCCATCTGTCTAGAAAGGGCAGCAGTAAGCAGATTTTCAAAAAAAAGATATAACTTTCCTTCCCCTCAAAGACATATAAATCAGATATCTGAGTCCAGATATAACTCAGACATTATGACATCACAGTGCTTCTGCCAGGACGGCCCTGTTCAGTGGAGGAAGGCTAAAGGCCCTGTTCAGTGGAGGAAGGCTAAAGGCCCTGTTCAGTGGAGGAAGGCTAAAGGCCCTGTTCAGTG
>NC_036840.1:19922255-19940883 GCF_002910315.2 Salvelinus sp. IW2-2015 | reverse complement strand
CACAAGAAAATGTCTTGTTGAAACAGTGCTGAAACAGGGTAATGTAGAGGTTGTGATCAATAAAACAGCAATACGGAGCAGAGTCTTCGGTTGTGTCCTGCTGGGGCGCAAGGACCCCCCAGCGCGTGCTAAAGACTATCGACAACTGCGTCCGTTTTCAAGGGATTGTTAAATAATTTGAACTATTTGGCGTTAATATCATCACCTCTCGGAGAGAGCATAGTCAGAACTACACATTTCTGATTATTCTATGCAGAGAACAGTTGCGCATGTTTAGCTACATCATCAGAGTTAACTCAGCAAGTAGTGCAACTGCGTTGCGTTCATGATGTAAGCGTCAATTGATCATGTCATTTCAGATACATGAAGGTTAGCGTCATATCTGCTCAATATTGGCACTGTTAATTGTGACGTTTGAGTGCTGTAAATAAAAGCGAACTATATCTGCCAAGTATGAGGGGTAAGATGAGGTTCACCGGCATTCATGAGGTTCTCATCTCTCGTTTCATGATGGGTATGGACACGTATCCTACATCATGGAGGGAGTTTTACACACGTGCCTAATCATGGAGGGAGTTTTACACAGTAGCTACATCATGGAGGGAGTTTTACACACGTAGCCTACATCAATGGAGGGAGTTTTACACAGGTAGCCTACATCATGGAGGGAGTTCTCACAGGTAGCCTACAATCAGTGGAGGGAGTTTTACACACGTAGCCTACATCATGGAGGGAGTTTGACACAGGTAGCCTACATCATGGAGGGAGTTTACACATGAGTAGCCTACTCCTGGAGGGAGTTTTACACAGGTAGCCTACATCCTGGAGGGAGTTTTACACAGGTAGCCTCAATCCTGGAGGGAGTTTTACACAGGTAGCCTACATCCTGGAGGGAGTTACACACGTAGCCTACATCATGGAGGGATTTGTACACAGGTGGCCTAATAGGAGGGAGTTTTACACAGGTAGCCTACATCATGGAGGGAGTTTACCACACGTAGCTTACATTGAGGGAGTTTACACACGTAGCCTCCATCATGGAGGGAGTTTACACAGGTAGCCTACATCATGGAGGGAGTTTTACACACGTAGCCTACATCATGGAGGGATTTTACACACCGTAGCCATACATCATGGGGGAGTTTTACACACGCAGGCTACATCAGGGAGGGAGTTTTACACACGTAGGCTACTTCATGGAGGGAGTTTTACACCGTAGCCTACATCATGGAGGGAGTTTATCACAGGTAGACTACATCATGGAGGGAGTTTTACACAGGTGCCTACATCATGAGGGAGTTTACACAGGTAGCCTACATCATGGAGGGAGTTTTACACAGGTAGCTACAATGGAGGAGTTTTACAACGTAAGCCTACATCATGGAGGGAGTTTTACACACATGCTACATCATGGAGGGAGTTTTACACACGTAGCCTAAACATAGCCCAGAGAGGGAGTTTACACAGGTAGCCTACATCCTGGAGGGAGTTTTACACAGGTAGCCCATGTGTACAGTCATTGGAGGGAGTTTCACACGTAGCCTACATCCTGGAGGGAGTTTTACACGGGTAGCCTACATCCTGGAGGGAGTTTTACACAGGTAGCCTACATCCTGGAGGAGTGTTTTACACAGGTTACGCTACATAATGGAGGGATTTTACACACGTAGCCACATCCTGGAGGGAGTTTACACAGGACCTACATCCTGGAGGGAGTCTATCACACGCCAAATGTCAAATCACTGTTTTACCTCCTCTCGAGATTTTATGTTTAATAAAGCTTTGGTGATTTTAGATGTATTCCAAGGGTCTCAGGAGCAAAACTCTTTTACTGAAAGTCTTGACACTTGCGATTACATTGGGCAGAAAAAAGAAGCTTCATTGAGAGAAGGGAGGCTATGCGGGTTTTTAATAGAAAAACGAATGGGGGAAAAACTATTGGTTTATGTTTCTAATACGAGTATACATGCACCAAAAGCACATAGGCTACTCTTGTTCCATGAGCATGTGAAAGTGTGCATCACTGCTGGATAGGCTGCGTGTCTGCTGTCAGAATTCATGCATAACCATCTGTGTTACTGCTAAAACCAGCTTTTGATTGGTCTTAATATCCCTATCAGCGCTGCCGGAAATGAGCACTTTTGGATCATGTTTTTAAGGACACACCTCAAATTTCCACCCTGCCGTCTGAGCAAAAGGGAGCTGATATAAAACAGGTCAATTGCCGAACCTGAAATGACATGATCATCGATGTTTACTAAATATGAAAAGCATGCAGTTACTTGCTGTATACTGTAACTAGATGATAGAGCTAAATGTGGAATAATCTGAAATGTGTAGTTCTGACTATGCTCTTAAGTATAGTGATATTAAAACTAGTTGATAACATTTTATTTAATAATCCTTGAAAACGTCACCTAGGTGTCAATGGTTTAGCGGAGCTGGGGTCTTTGGGTTTTCCACCTGGGTTTTCACTGTTTGTCCCGATCCACTGCTGTTCTCTTAAATCCACATCCGGGAAGGAGTCCTTCTTTATCCTGTAGTGTTGACACCTGCTCTTGGAGAAAACATTAGGAAGACACTTTCACCTGTTTTGAAAAGGATAAACTGCGTCATATAAAGCAGCTGTCCTCTACTCCCACAGACAAACATGCAAGCACGTGTGCGCACGCACACAACACACACACAACACATACGTACACACACACCTGCTTGGATGAGGGAAAACTATGTCTACTGTCACGTGGTCATGTGTCTCTAACCCTACTGAAGATGTGTGTCGTGGCAAGCAGAGTTCAGTGCCTGGTGCCTCTTCCCATGAAGGTTGTCTAGAAGCTTGTCCTCTTTGGAGAGATATAAAAGAATACTGCTGCCGCTACCAATGAAGGGAATGATGAATGAATGAGGAGATGACTCTGAAAAGAGAGACAGTGGGATAAATACAGAGGAATGTTCATATACCTGGACAAGTTTATATGGTACATGTTCTTACTATATATATATGTTATATAAAGGGAGACAACAGCCTTAGAACGTCTGTACAGTGACAGGTAAACCGGTGGGTATATATATATTATTTATTTAGATCCCACCGGTATTTCACCTGTAGCAGACGTTCTAAAGGCTGTTGTATCTCCTCTGGAAAGACAGACAGGGTGATGAAGAGTGTATGGATATACATATATAGAAGAGTATATGGAAGTAAGATTAATGTGTCTGCATTTCAGAGGGCTGCACCTTGTAGATTAGTCATTGTTACCTCAGGTGTGTATGTGCGTGCATGAGTGTGTGTGTAGTACTCTGGGGTACACACACACACACACACACACACACACACACACACACACACACACACAACACACACAACACACACACAACACACACACACACACACACACAGGTACTTCACCTGAGTGACACACACGCTGGTTTGGAGAGCCATCCACTTCCTGACTCCACCATCCGTCTTGTCTAGTGACTCCACAACCCCCGGCTTTTTGGGCTGCTTTGATTTATGACCTTTGACCCCAAAGTCAGAGTGGAACACCTGCTCAGGTCTCTGAGAAAGACAGGGAAACAGGATATAAGCGGAGAGGAAAGAAGGGGATAAGTGGTCAGAGAGGTGGAGGTATGGGGACTGGATGTGTCTGATCTAGGGTTAGTGGAAATTGTGGTACCACATCCATCTTGTTAAAGTTTGTAATTTGTCCATGTTAGAGCATTGCAGAAGAAATGTTTCACTTAGAACTCACAGATCCTATGTTCCACATAATGGAAAGATGTGTCTGTTCTATACATACATTGTCATAGTCAATTGCCATGTGGCCCTAGTAGCAGCCTAAGCAGAGAGCTCCCGTAATATAACATATACAATTATTTTAAGTGTTTTTAATAACTTTTTTTAATCCGCTGTTTTATTTCATGATAACATTGAGTTCGTTGCATATTTCTGGTGGTTTTGACCCACGGATTGCAGATGGACTGGCAGGTCAACTATTTTTGGCTAGCTAGCTAGCTAATTGTTTTTGTTCGAATGATGTCTGTACCAGCTTTTTTTGTTTTACCTGGCACCTGGTTCCTGATCTTGAAAACGTTAATTGAAGAGTCACCGTGAAGCTTGAGAGGGACGGGGAGATGCAGTAGAGAATGCAGCACAGAGGCAGAGGGCTCGTAGTGAGGACGACTGGCTACTGTACTCTTGAACTGTGGTGTGGTGAGCTTTCTGGTGCCCAGAGCTGCTGAGGCATACCCAAGTGGGTGCATACTTTGTGAAGTAGGAAGTCCAGTAACTACACGACTCAAGCTGGTTCCAAGAGTAGCCTTCTCAATGATCGTCACCAGACAACCATCTCCCTGACCACCTTCGTCTTATCAAGCTTGAACTGTCTCTCTCCATCTTGGGAAGATGGGTGCACTCAAAGACTTGGTCTCTATTGAGGCGACAGGTAGCCTAGTGGTTAGAGGGTTGGGCCAGTAACTGAATGTGTGCCGGATTGAATCCCCGAGCTGACAAAGTAGAAATCTGTCGTTCTGCCCCGAGTAAGGCAGTTACCCACTGCTCCCCAGTGCCGAAGACATGGAGTCTATTAGGCAGCCCCCCCACCGCTCTGATTCAGATGGGTTGGGTTAAATGCGGAAGACACATTTCAGTTGAATGCATTCAGTTGTACAACTGACTAGGTATTTCCCTTTCCCTATTGGTTGACCTAATTATAGCTAGGCTACTCGTGATCATGCTTGTTTGCTTTTTGAAGCGCTTTGAGATTGTTATAAAAAGGCTATAGAAATGTTATAAATTATTATTATTATTCCTACGACTGTCATCCTCAGCCTCCCTTCAGCCTTCTTTCAGCCTTCCTCCACTGAACAGGGCCTTCAGCTCCTCCACTGAACAGGGCCTTCAGCCTTCCTCCACTGAACAGGGCCTTTAGCCTTCCTCCACTGACAGGGCATTTGCTCCCCTGAACAGGCCTTAGCCTTCCTCACTGACAGGCCTTTAGCCTTCCTCCACTGAACAGGGCCTTTAGCCTTCCTCCACTGAACAGGGCCTTTAGCCTTCCTCCACTGAACAGGGCCTTTAGCCTTCCTCCACTGAACAGGGCCGTCCTGGCAGAGCACTGTGATGTCATAATGTCTGAGTTATATCTGGACTCAGATATCTGATTTATTGTCTTTGAGGGGAAGGAAGTTATATCTTTTTTTTGAAAATCTGCTTACTGCTGCCCTTTCTAGACAGATGGATTTGTGCTAAAAGGTTTATACAAGTGCAGACTTTATGAAGCATGTTGATGTCATGTTTCTTCTGTTTTGATGGCATGGTGAAAGGTAGACACACACACACAGACACAGACACACAACACCGTGCCATTCCGGAGTATGACATGATGTTTTCCTATTATAGATAGAGGGAATTGGATGTCTCTGCTGGTTTACTGGTTATGACACTGATGCTACTTATCCACGTTATTCTGAGACGGTCGTGTGTGTGGTGTGTGTGTTGTGTGTGTGTGTGTGTGTGTGTGTGTGTGTGTGTGTGTGGGTGTGTGTGTGTGTGTGTGTGGTGTGTGTGTGCGTGTGGCGTGCGTAATGGAGGACTAAAAAGTATTTCCCAACAAGCCAACTGATAATGTGGAGCCATGTGTGGGAACACTTTACATTACAGACAGTGGCTAAAGCAAACTGATACAAAGTGCCACTGTGATTCAGATTGATGTGTTTCACCTTTTCTCTCAGGCACATAGCTAGCCCTAGTTTCAGTCCCTAGATGTGTCTAACCAAGAATTATTTTGGTATTTGTATGAATAATATAGGTTTTAAAGCTCACCCCGGTACATACCATTTCTCAATGATCAGTTTCCCATAGAGAGCCATGTGTTTGGAAGAAGTGCTAACCTCACTACATACCATGTTCCAGTGAGTGGTCTCTATGCAGTGTTAATGTGTAAATAAGGAGAGCTGGATGGGCTTCTGGCCCCAAGTCCACATGCATTTAGTACCACTAGATCATAAGTCACGGTGTTAGGCCATTTATGTGCCCGGTGACTTTATTGCCCCCCCGTATGTGCTCTATGGCTCTCATTTGTAAAGCTGTGCTCGGTGAGTCTAGTATGTGGGTGACTAATGGGCTCGAATGATGTGTAGAAGTAGTCAGGAACATTTGGCAGTACTAAGTGTTGGTCTGCGCAAATGGCAACCCTTTGATGAAACTGAAGTTTATGACTGGGGTGCGCGCTGGTCAAGTAAAGGTGCAGCTATTTATAGAAGCGGTGAAGATGTGGTATGGGTTCACGATTGGGTAGAGGCGGGTGGTAAAGCGGTGTGAGGTATGTATATTAGGCGGTGGGTAGGTTGGGAATAGATTAGCGGGCGAGGTGGAGTGTCAAGTGGTACGATTACGATTGTCGGACCAGAGTTTGTGTATACTGGTGCGTTCGTGGCGGGCGCAAAGTGTAAATGATTTGTCTGTGGTTAGAGGAGGGTGCGAGAAGGGTACGATAGGGAAGGTGCAAGTGAAGAAGTGAAAGAGCGGTTTGGTTTAGTAGTCTGCGATCTATTTAGGTGGATGTTCGTTAGATTAAGGCTTCGCTGCTCGGCGATCGTGCTCTGCGTGCTGTGTAGGCTGGTCTGGGAGGAGGTTACGAGGAGAGTAGAGCAGGAGGAGATGAGGAGAAGAGTTAGGAGAGATAGAGAGAGGAGGTATGAGGGAAGAGATGGGGGAGCAGAGAGAGGACCCAGCGCCTGCCTGCCATCCTTTCTTTAGGTCGGTGTACTATCTCTCCCACGATTAGTGATGTCCGGGATTTGTGGATGTCCAGTGGTAGAGGAGCAGGAGGAGAGGTTAGTGAGTGCCCAAGTCGTAGACCTCAGTAGTGGTGGCTGCAAACAACTCAGGTAAGTGTTTGGTGTTACCTCTCGAAGGTGAATGGTGTGCGGGTTGCTTGTAGTTGTGAAGGTGATGTTAGCTTCGAGGATTGGTGCGTGGGGTCTGCTTCTCAGGTACAGACATGGACGAACGGGTTGAGGGATGTGGGGGGAATAAGAGGTAGTAGGGAAAGGTTGATGCTTTTGTTGGCGGTGAGATTTGTCGCGTTAACTTAGAACTGTGATATAGCACATCATCCTTCTTCGGAGAAGGTATACGGGTGGTAGCCTGAGGCTGCAGCTGGGAATTCATTTCACGTTTATAATGAGATAATGGTCATCTGGGAGAGATTCTAAAGGAAGGATTGGCAAGGCGGCGGTCTCTCCTCCTCTCTGCTCTCTCCTCTCTCCTCTCTCTCTCTCTCTCTCGTTCTCTCTTCTCTCTCTCTCTCTCTCTCTCTCTTCTCTCCATACACAGACGGAGAGCAGAGCGAGGGCAAGTTATTACACAATCATAGAGAACTTACTACAACCGTAGACCCTTCTTTCCACTCTTTGCCAACTTCCTAGTCCTTTCTGCCCCACTAACCTCCAGAAATATAACACTTTGACCAAGGTACAGCGTCAAATTGCAGTCCATGCACTCCTCGCTCCATCCTCCATATAATCTCGCTATCAGCCTCCCGAAATGGGAACCCCTATTTTACTTTATAGTGCACTTACTTTATATGACCAGGCGCCAGACTAGAATAGCGGTTGCCATTTGGGACCAATACTGTCTGACAAAATTTGCTCTTCTACTCGTTTGCAGGCATGCACATACTGAAGCAGCCCAATGAGGAGCTGGGAAAACAGAGGGCACAATAAAGTTCAACGGGGCACATAAATGCCTTGAACACCTGTACTATGAGATCTAGGTGGTACTAAATGGCATGTGGACTTGCGGGCCAGATAGCCCCATCGCAGCCTCTTCCCTTATTTACACATTCAACCACCTGTATAGAGACCACTCACTGGGAATACTGTAAGTGAGGTTCAGCACTTCTTCCAAACACACTGGCACCTCCATGGAGACACAACTGAGATCCTGAGAGAAATGGTATGTGTACCGGGGTGAGCTTTAAAACCTTATATTATTTGCTATACAAATACCAAAATAATTCTTTGCGTTAGGACGACATCTAGGGACTGAACCAGTGGCGAACTATTGTGGCCGGAAGAAAAGGTGAAACAGGCATCAATCTGAATCACAGTGGCATCTCTTGTCTCAGTTTGTCCTTTAGCCACTTGTCTGTAATGTAAAGTGTTTGCCCAACGACTGGCTTCCACTTATCAGTTGGCCTGTGTTTGAGATACTTATTTTACGTCCTCCATTACGGCCGCCCACTACGGCACACCACACACCCACACACACACGACCGACACACAACACACAACACCAACACACACACAACACCACAACACACACACACAACAACACACACAACCCCCACACACACACGACCGTCTTCAGAATAACGTGGTCTTATAAAGTTAGCGCATCAGCTGTTCATAACAGTCGAGTAAAACCAGCGAGGACGACAATTCCATTACCCTCTATCTATAATTACCGCGAAAACATCCCATGTCATACTCCGGAATGGCACGTGTGTAAACTGGTGTTTGTCTGTGTCTGTGTTGTGTTGTGTCGTCTACCTTTCACCATGCCATCACACGAAACAGATAGAAAACATGACATCCCAACATGCTTCATAAAGTCCTTGCACTTTGTAAATAAACTTTTTAGCACAAATCCATCTTCACTACGAAAGGGCAGCAGTAAGAGATTTTCAAAAACAAAAGAGTATAAAACTTTCTTCCCCCTCAAAGACCATATAAATCAGACTAGTTCAAGAGTCCAGATATAACTCAGACATTATGAATCAACAGGCTTCTGCCAGGACGGCTGTTCAGTGGAGGAAGGCTAAAGCGCCTGTTTCAGTGGAGGAAGGCTAAAGCCCTGTTCAGTGGAGGAAGGCTGAAGGCCCTGTTCAGTGGAGGAAGGCTGAAGGCCCTGTTCAGTGGAGGAAGGCTGAAAGAAGGCTGAAGGGAGGCTGAGGGATGACAGTCGTAGAAATAATAATAATAATTTATAACATTTCTATAGCGCTTTTTATAACAATCTCAAAGCGCTTCAAAAAGCAAACAAGCATGACCACGAGTAGCCTAGCTATAATTAGGTCAACCAATAGGGAAAGGGAAATACCTAGTCAGTTGTACAACTGAATGCATTCAACTGAAATGTGTCTTCCGCATTTAACCCAACCCATCTGAATCAGAGCGGTGCGGGGGGGCTGCCATAATAGACATCCATGTCTTCGGCACCTGGGGAGCAGTGGGTTAACTGCCTTACTCGGGGGCAGAACGACAGATTTCTACTTTGTCAGCTCGGGGATTCAATCCGGCAACATTTCAGTTACTGGCCCAACCCTCTAACCACTAGGCTACCTGTCGCCTCAATAGAGACCAAGTCTTTGAGTGCACCCATCTTCCAAAGATGGAGAGAGACAGTTCAAGGCTTGATAAGACGAAGGTGGTCAGGGAGATGGTTGTCTGGTGACGATCATTGAGAAGGCTACTCTGGGAACCAGCTTGAGTCGTGTAGTTACTGGACTTCCTACTTCACAAAGTATGACACCCACTTGGGTGATGCCTCAGCAGCTCTGGGCACCAGAAAGCTCACCACACACAGTTCAGAGTAGTACAGTAGCCAGTCGTCCTCACTACGAGCCCTCTGCCTCTGTGCTGCATTCCTCTACTGCATCTCCCGTCCCTCTCAAGCTTCAGGTGACTCTTCAATTAACGTTTTCAAGATCAGGAACCAGGTGCCAGGTAAAACAAAAAAGCTGGTACAGATGCATCATTCGAACAAAAACAATTAGCTAGCTAGCTAGCCAAAAATAGTTGACCTGCCAGTCCATCTGCAAATCCGTGGGTCAAAACCACCAGAAATATGCAACGAAACTCAATGTTATCATGAAATAAAACAGCGGATTAAAAAAAGTTATTAAAAACACTTAAAAATAATTGTATATGTACATATTTACGGGAGCTCTCTGCTTAGGCTGCTACTAGGGCACCATGGCAATTGACTATGACAATGTATTGTATAGAACAGACACATCTTTCCATTATGTGGAACATAGGATCTGGTGAGTTCTAAGTGAAACATTTCTATCTGCAATGCTCTAAACATGGACAAATTACAAACTTTAACAAAGATGGTGTGTGTACCACAAATTTCCACTAACCCTAGATCAGACACATCCAGTCCCCATACCTCCACCTCTCTGACCACTTATCCCCTTCTTTCCTCTCCGCTTTATATCCTGTTTCCCTGTCTTTCTCAGAGACCTGAGCAGGTGTTCCACTCTGACTTTTGGGGGTCAAAGGTCATAAATCAAAGCAGCCCAAAAAGCCGGGGGTTGTGGGAGGTCACTAAGACAGACGGATGGTGGGAGTCAGGAAGTGGATGGCTCTCCAAACCAGCTGTGTGTCACTCAGGTGAAGTGGGTACCTGTGTGTGTGTGTGTGTGTGGGTACCTGTGTGTGTGTGTGTGTGTGTGTGTGTGTGTGTGTGTGTGTGTGTGTGTGTGTGTCTGTGTGTGTCTGTGTGTGTGTGTGTACCCCAGAGGTACTACACACACACTCACGCACGCACATACACACCTGAGGTAACAATGACTAATCTACAAGGTGCAGCCCTCTGAAATGCAGACACATTAATCTTACTTCCATATACTCTTCTATATATGTATATCCATACACTCTGTCATCACCCTGTCTTTCTTTCACCAAGAGGAGATACAACAGCCTTAGAACGTCTGTACAGTGACAGGTAATACCGGTGGGATCTAAAATAAATAAATATATATATACCCACCGGTATTACCTGTCACTGTACAGACGTTCTAAGGCTGTTGTATCTCCTTTATGATAACATATATATATAGTAAGAACATGGTACCATATAAACTTGTCCAGGTATATGAACATTCCTCTGTATTTATCCCACTGTCTCTCTTTTCAGAGTCATCTCCTCATTCATTCATCATTCCCTTCATTGGTAGCGGCAGCAGTATTCTTTTATATCTCTCCAAAGAGGACAAGCTTCTAGAACATAATCCTTCATGGGAAGAGGCACCAGGCACTGAACTCTGCTTGCCACGCACACACATCTTCAGTAGGGTTAGAGACACATGACCACGTGACAGTAGACATAGTTTTCCCTCATCCAAGCAGGTGTGTGTACGTATGTGTGTGTGTGTGTGTGTGTGTGCGTGCGCACACGTGCTTGCATGTTTGTCTGTGGGAGGTAGAGGACAGCTGCTTTATATGACGCAGTTTATCCTTATTCAAAACAGGTGAAGTGTCTTCCTAATGTTTTCTCCCAAGAGCAGGTGTCAACACTACAGGATAAAAGGAAGGATCCTTCCCTGGGATGTGGATTTAAGAGGAGGAACAGCGTGGAATCGGGACACAGGATAGGGCCAGTTGAAAATCCCATGAGAGGGTAATGGGTCTCCGGCCTTATGCAGTCCGTTGGAGCGTCGAACTCTCAAATCTGGGGAAATTTAACTCTGGGAGTCGTTTTTGAGGGGCCTTAATAGAGGGGGTATCTGGGTGTTGGCTCTCCTATGTCGTCAATGAGAGGTCACCGGTAGGCCACAGTGAAGACCGACAGACGGGAAGTCTCAGGTAGTGAACGGAAGAGAAAAGAACGAGACCCCTGAGGGAAGAAAGTGTTATTTCTCTCTGCACCAAAACGCAGGTTTCAAAAATGTCCGCCACAAACTTTATCACCACGAGATGTAAAATCTAGATCACATTCCATAGTTCCATTTCAGTACAATAGGTCGTTATCAATAAAAAGCATCAAGACATTGCAAGAGCGTTTGATTTTGTCCTCCTGGGTGGCAAGGAGAACCCGAGCTCCGCTAAAACCATTGACAACTAAGGTGACGTTTTCAAAGGGATTATTAAATAAAGATGTTATAACTAGTTTTAAATCACATATTTAAGAGCATAGTCAGAACTACACAATTTCCAGATTATTCCAACATTTAGCTTTATCATCAGAGTTACAGTATACAGCAAGTAACTGGCATGCTTTTCATATTTAGTTAAACATCGATTGATCATGTTATTTCTGTCCACGTTCCTGACCTGTTTTAGTGTTATTTTTTGTATGTGTTTAAGTTGGTCAGGGCGTGAGTTGGGGTGGGGGGCATTATATGTTTTTGTGTTTTCTTGTTTAGGTGCACTTGAAATTAGCCTTATATGGTTCTCAATCAGAGAACAGGTGTTTGACGTTTTCCCTCCTGATGTGAGAAACCCTATATATCGGTTGGCTGTTTCACACTGTTTGTTGTGGGTGATGCGTCGCTGTGTCTGTGTTTATTGCACCCACCACAGGTACTTGTCTCGTCCTAGTTCATTCATTCGTGTCATTTCGTTCGTTCTTTCCCTTTCTGTTCGTGGCGTTTAATTGTTTTTTATGTTCCCAAGTTTCAGGTTTCTGTTTTAACGTCGTTTGTTTGTTTTGTAAGTTTAATGCAGTGGTTCTCTTCGTGTTCGTCTTCCTAAATAATAATTATATGTTCACATCCTCGCTGCGTGTTGGTCCGAACCCATGCTCGCTCCTCCGTGAGGAGGGAGAACGAAATATGGCTGTCGTTACAGATTCAGGTTCGGCAATTGACCTGTTTTATATCAGCTCCCTTTTGCTCAGACGGCAGGTGGAAAATTTGAGGTGTGTCCTTAAAAACATGATCCAAAGTGCTCATTTCCGGCAGCGCTGATAGGGATATTTAAGACCAATCAAAAGCTGGTTTTAGCAGTAACACAGATGGTTATGGCATGAATTTTGACAGCGACAGCAGCCTATCCAGCAGTGATGCACACTGATCACATGCTCTTGGAACAAGAGTAGCCTAATGTGCTTTTGGTGCATGTATACTTCGTATTTAGAAACATAAAAACCAAATAGTTTTTCCCCCATTTCGTTTTTCTTCATTAAAAACCAAGCATAGCCTCCCTTCCTCTCAATGAAGCTTCTTTTTCTGCCCAATGTAATCGCAAAGTAGTCAAGACTGTCAGTAAAGAGTTTGGTCCTGAGACCGCTTGGAAATACATCTAAAATCACCAAAGCTTTATTAAAACATAAAGTCTGAGAGGAGTAAAACAGTGAGTTGACATTTTGGCCGTGTGTAAAACTCCTCCAGGATGTAGGCTACTGGTAAAACTCCCTCCAGATGTAGGCTACTGTGTAAAACTCCCTCCATGATGTAGGCTACTGTGTAAACTCCTCCATGATGTAGCTACCTGTGTAAAACTCCTCCAGATGTAGGCTACCTGTGTAAAACTCCTCCAGATGTAGGTACCCTGTGTAAAACTCCCTCCAGATGTAGGCTACGTGTGTAAAACTCCCTCCATGATGTAGCACGTGGTAAAAACCTCCCTCCAGTGATGTAGCTACCTGTGTAAAACTCCTCCATGATGTAGGCTACGTGTGTAAAACTCCCTCCAGTGATGTGGCTACCGTGTAAAACTCCCTCCAGATGTAGGCTACCTGTGTAAACTCCCTCCAGATTAGGCTACCTGTGTAAACTCCCTCCATGATGTAGGCTATGTGTGTAAAACTCCCTCCATGATGTAGGCTTACCTGTGTTAAAACCTCCCTCCATGATGTAGGCTACGTGTGTAAACTCCCTCCATGATGTAGGCTACGTGTGTAAAACTCCCCTCCAGGATGTAGGCTACTGTGTAAAACTCCCTCCATGGATGTAGGCTACTGTAAATAAACTCCTCCATGATGTAGGCTACCTGTGTAAAACCTCCATGATGTAGGCTCGTGTGTAAAACTCCCTCCATGAATGTAGGCTACCTGTGTAAAACTCCCTCCATGATGTAAGGCTACCTGTGTAAACTCCCTCCGGATGTAGGCTACGTGTGTAAAACTCCCTCAGGATGTAGGCTACTGTGTAAAACTCCCTCCATGATGTAGAGTGTGTAAAACTCCCTCCATGTAAGGCTACGTGTGTAAAACTCCCTCCATGGTATGGCTCCTGTGTAAAACTCTCATATGAGGCTACGTTGTAAAACTCCCTCCATGATGTAGGCTACTGTGTAAAATCCCTCCGATGTGGCTACCTGTGTAAAACTCCATGATGTAGCTACTGTGTAAAACTCCTCCATGATGTAGGCACTTGTAAACTCCCCATGATGTAGCTACGTGTGTAAACTCCCTCATGATGAGACGTGTCCATCCCATCATGAACGAGAGATGAGAACCTCAGTGAATGCCGGTGGACCTCATCTTAACCCCTCATACTGGCAGATATAGTTCGCTTTTATTTACAGCACTCAAGCTCAATTAACAGTGGCCAATATTGAGAGATATGACGCTAACCTCATGTATCTGAAATGAACATGATCAATTGACGCTTACTGATCATGAAACGCACGCAGTTGCAATACTTGCTGTATAACTCTGATGATGTAGCTAAACATGCGCAACTGTTCTGCATAGAATAATCAGAAATGTGTAGTTCTGACTATGCTCTCTCCGAGAGGTGATGATATTACAGCCAAATAGTTCAAATTTATTTAACAATCCTTGAAAACGGACGCAGTTGTCGATAGTTTTAGCAGCGCTGGGGGTGTCCTTGCGCCCAGCAGGACACAACCGAAGACTCTGCTCCGTATGTGCTGTTTTATTGATCACAACCTCTACATTGACCCTGTTTCAGCATGTTCAACAGACATTTTTCTTGTGTTTTTTCCTTCCAACAGAAAGTCTATCTCCATGCATTTCGTATCAATGGAGCAGAAAGGTAAATGTTAAGGATGTAAAAGAGCTTATGGTACACAGAGGAGAGCCAGGTGTAGACCCAAGGTAGACATGTCGGTGCAGTGCCTACTGAACACACATAAGGCAGGTACGAATGCACGCAAACTCTCTCTCACACACACACACACACACACACACAGCTCTTTCACCTGCGTGAATAAAATGTCAGGTAAACAAACAAAGAAAATGAGCATGCAGTCTTTTTCCTGTCACCTCTCTCTCTCTCTCTCTCATTCTCGACGGATTCCTTCTTCCGGGCCAAGAGGACAGCTCCTGGCCACTACTTGGCCTATTCTACCACACACCAGCCACACAGCTCACACCCAGCCACACCATCACCACAACACACCCATCACCCAGCCAACACACCACACACAGCCAACACACCCATCACAGCCAAACACCATCACCTAGCCAACACACTACACCCACACACAACCATCACAGCCAACCACTCCAGCCAACACACTACACCAGCCAACACACTCACACCCTCACCCAGCCACACACCATCACAGCCAACATCACACCACCACCATACAACCATCACCCAACCACCACAATAAACACACACCCAGCCAACCACCATCACCTCAGCACGACACCATCACCCAGCAACACACCATCACCCAGCTCAACACAACACCATCACCTGCAACACACACACCCAGCCTACACACACACACACACACACAGTGATTAGGTGAGGGGTGAGGAAGAGAACACCTGAAAAACAAAAAGGTTGTCATTCAACAGTAATGACTATCGATACATCGATTGATTATCCTTGTGTCTTGTGTGTGCACGTACTTGTATGTTTTTTTTATATGCATGGTGACTGATGCAGTGAGCACGTGAAGTGTTCCAAAACCATGTTCTTGTGGTCTTATGGAAATCATGATATCTTTGGATCTGATATGTGAAATCATGCGATCGATCTTATGTGAAATCATGTGATTGTTTATGTGAAATCATGTGATTTTCCCACTGTGAAATAGTGTGTTTTTTCCTGTAAGGGTGTTGTGTGTGGTATTTGTACCTATAGTCAAGGGGACAGTGTCAGTTGCCCTTAGGGACCTTAACACACACAGGTAATCACCGTCAGCTCGCTATCTGTCACTCAACTCCTCATGGTTTATGACTCTCTCTCTCTCGCTCTCTTTTTCCCATTACCTCGTCTCACTCTCTCCCTCCTTTCATCATCAGTGTCTCTCTCCTCTACATTCCTTCTCTTAATACTTGTCTAATTATGTATTTCCGTCTCTCTCTCTCTCTCTCGCTCTCTCTCTGAAATGACCATCTCACTCTCAAATCTGAGAACAGTTGTTGAATTAGCTTTAATTGCCTGTGTAGGTGATTAATTCCCCCTATGACACACACACACACACACACACACACACTTCTCCTCCCTCCTAATGCAGACCAGATAGAGAGAGAAGAGGAAGAGAGGAAGGAGGGAGATGAAGGGATGAAAGGTGTTGTGACATCTGCAGGTATCTGCTCTAGGAGGGAGAAAAGAGAGAGGAGAAGAGAGGGAGCCCTGTGATATTTACAAGATGAAAAAACAAAATAAAAACTTCCCGACCCACAGAAGAAGGGACCAATAGTCTTTATATCTCTCCTCGTTCCACAACAGAGGGTGGAGGGAGGATGGAGGGACGGAGGCTACAAGGGATGAATCCCCCTCTCTGGTATTCCACGGCCCCTCGGCACACTGACAAGCTTGTGAAGATGGACAGATCTGGAAGAGGGGAAAAACCTGAGCTGAACATTCCCAGGAATTCCTTGAAGGAGAGAAGAGAAAGAAAAGAAGAGGGAAGAGAGAGAAATAGACGACTTGGGATGAGTTCAACCAAGGGGTCATATTACTTGACACGGAAACCATTGCACTCTATCCCGAAACCACACTACATCCAACCATCCATCCATCCATCCATTCCAATCCCCATCCAACCATAAGGGGTATGTTTTTATGGACAAATACCAGGGTAAAGGCTGTTCTTAGGCAAGATGTGTAAGGGAGATTCCATAGTGATTCCATAGCGAGTATGTGGACACCTGCTCTTCGACATCTCATTCCACAAATAATGGCATTATATGGAGTTGGTACCCCCCTTTTCTGCTATAACAGCCTCCACTCTTCCCTGGAAGCTTTCACGAGATGTTGGAACATTTATCGGGGACTTGCTTCATTCAGTACAAAGCATTAGTGAGGTCGGCATTGATGTTGGGTGATTATGCCTGGCTCAAGTCGGCGTTCCATTCATCAAAAGTTCGATGGGTTGAGTCGGGACTCTGTGCGGCTGTCAAGTTCTCCAACACCGAGATCTTGACAAAACCATTTCTTGTATTGACCTTGCTTTGTGCATGGGGGTATTGTCATGCTGAAACAGCAAAGGCCTTCCAATTGTAGCCAACACGTTGGAAGCACAGAATCGTCTAGAATGTCATTGTATGCTGTAGCATTGAGATTTCCTTCACTGGAACTAAGGGGCGTAGCACGAACCATGAAAACAGACCCAGACCATTAATTCTCTTCATCAAACTTTACAGTTGGTACTATGCATTCGGGCAGGTAGTGTACTCCTGGCATCCTCCAAAATCAGATTAATCTAGGACTGGCAGATGGTGAAGCGTATTCATTCACTCCAGGAGAACGCGTTTCCGCTGCTCCAGAGTCCAATGCGGCGAGCTTTACACAACTCCAGCCGACGCTTGGCATTGCGCATGATGATTTTAGGCTTGTGTGCGACTGCTCGGCCATGGAAACCCCATTTCATGAAAGCGCTCCGATGAAACCAGTTATTGTGCTGATGTTTGCTTCTGAGGCAGTTGCAAACCGAGGACTGACCATTTTTAAATGCAATGCGCTCTTTCAGCACTCGCGGGTCCCATTACTGTGAGCTTTGTGTGGCCTACCACTTGCGGGTTTTTTTCTTTTTTTAAGGGCCATATAGGCTCCTAGAACGCTTCCACTTCACAATAACAGCACTTACAGTTGACCGGGGGCAGCTCTAAGCAGCGCAGAACAATTTGACAAACTATCTGTCGTTTGGAACAGTGGCATCCTATGTCGGTTGAAAGTACTGGAGGCTCTTCAGTAAAGGGCTTGTTCTACTGGGAATGTTTGTCTATGGAGATTGCATGGCAGTGTGGTTCGATTGTATTACACTTGTCAGCAACGGGTGTGTCTGAAATGCTGAATCCAGCTAATTTGAAGGGGTGTCCACGATACTTTTGTGTATATAGTGTTTATTCCATGTATTCGTCCCGTTATTGGTTATGCCTTGCAGTACCTCCCAAGTATACCTAAGCATAACACTCTCTCCCTACATTCAACTGGCCTCCTATCTCCCTAAAACTTTCTATTTAAATATATTCCTCAAAGACCTTTTATCCCAACTGCCTTCAGATGACAGGCAACAAGAAGCCAAAGAAAAAAAGAAAGAGAGATCCTGTTCGAGTCCAGTGAATGTGGAGGAGAAGGTAGAGAGTTGCCCCTTTCCATTGACAGCTTCTAATAGGGATGCTTGTAGATCAGTCAATTGTGTTGATTTGTGGCCCTCTATTGGTTTCGCATGACGTTCATCCATACATAGACTCTAAAACACTCCCTCAGACAAACGTGACACAACTGACAGCCATTATCATCTCTCTCTCTCTCGCCAGGCCAGAGGGGAGAGAGAACAAGAAGTAAAAAGGAGTGATATAATCCAAAACAGAAACGAACAAGATCTGTCTGGAATAACTTGGGATTGGGGGTTGTCCAATCTGCGTCAGAAACAAGCCATTGGAAGAAAAGAAGAGGATTTTTTTACGGCTTCACGGGAGCAAGAACTATAATGACCTTTTGGAACCCTGTGGGCAGCTGTTCTC
>NC_036840.1:19857711-19922230 GCF_002910315.2 Salvelinus sp. IW2-2015 | reverse complement strand
CTTTAAAACGTGTGTAAAACTCCCTCCATAGCTAGGCTACCTGTTGTAAAAACTCCCTCCATGATGTAGGCTACCGTGTTAAAACTCCCTCCATGATGTAGCTACGTGGTAAACTCCCTCCATGATGGTAGCACTGTGAAAACTCCCTCCATGATGTAGGCTACGTGTGTAAACTCCCTCCATGATGTGATACGTGTCCATACCCAGCACCCATCATGAAACGAGAGATGAGAACCTCAGTGAATGCCGGTGAACCTCATCTTAACCCCTCATACTTGGCAGATATAGTTCGCTTTTATTTTACAGCACTCAAACATCCAATTAACAGTGGCCAATATTGAGAGATATGACGCTAACCTCATGTATCTGAAATGACATGATCAATTGACGCTTACTGATCATGAAACGCACGCAGTTGCAATACTTGCTGTATAACTCTGATGATGTAGCTAAACATGCGCAACTGTTCTGCATAGAATAATCAGAAATGTGTAGTTCTGACTATGCTCTCTCCGAGAGGTGATGATATTACAGCCAAATAGTTCAAATTTATTTAACAATCCCTTGAAAACGGACGCAGTTGTCGATAGTTTTAGCAGCGCTGGGGGTGTCCTTGCGCCCCAGCAGGACACAACCGAAGACTCTGTACCGTATGTGCTGTTTTATTGATCACAACCTCTACATTGACCCTGTTTCAGCATGTTTCAACAGGACATTTTTCTTGTGTTTTTTTCCTTCCAAACAGAAAGTCTATCTCCATGCATTTCGTATCAATGGAGCAGAAAGGTAAATGTTAAGGATGTAAAAAGAGCTTATGGTACACAGAGGCAGAGCCAGGTGTAGACCCAAGGTAGACATGTCGGTGCAGTGTCCTACTGAACACACATACAGGCAGGTACGAATGCACGCAAACTCTCTCTCACACACACACACACACACACACAGCTCTTTCACCTGCGTGAATAAAATGTCAGGTAAACAAACAAAGAAAATGAGCATGCAGTCTTTTTTCCTGTCACCTCTCTCTCTCTCTCTCTCTCTCTCATTAGACGGATTCCTTCATTCCGGGGCCAAAGGAGGACAGCTCTTGGCCACTACTTGGCCTATTCCTACACACACTCACCCAGCCAACACACCATCACCCAGCCAACACACCATCACCCAGCCAACACACCACACCAGCCAACCAACACCAATCACCCAGCCAACACACCATCACCCAGCCAACCACACATCACCAGCCAATACCACCATCACCTAGCCAACACACCACCACCACAGCCAACACACCATCACCTAGCCAACACACTCACCCAGCCAACACACTCACGCCAGCCAACACCACTCACCCAGCCAACACACATCACCCAGCCAAACACACCATCACCTAGCCAACACACCATCACCCAGCCAACACACCATCACCCAGCCCACCCACACCACACCCAGCCAACACACCACCACCCACAACACACCACATCACCAGCCACACACATCACCCAGTCAAGACACACCATCACCTACCCAGCCTACACACACACCCAGCCCTACACACACACACACACACCACAGGTGATTAGGTGAGGGGTTGAGAAGAGAACACCTGGAAAAAACCAAAAAGGTGTCATTCAACAGTAATGACTATCATACATCGATTGATTATCCTTGTGTCTTGTGTGTGCACGTACTTGATATGTTTTTTTTTTATATGCATGTGACTGATGCAATGAGCACGTGAAGTGTTCCAAAAACCCAGTTCTCTTGTGCGTCTTATGCTGTATGGTCTGGATCATCACATGCGTGCATCTTATGTGAAATCATGCGATCTTATCTATCATGGCTCGAAATCATGTCTTATGTGAAATCATATGATTTATGTGAAATCATGTGATTTCTCCACATGTGAAATAGTGTGGTTTTTCCTGTAAGGGTGTTGTGTTCGGTACTTTGCTACCTACTAGTCAGAGGGACAGTGTCAGGTGCCCTTAGCGACCTTAACCACACACAGGTAATCACCGTCAGCTCGCTATCTGCACTCACACTCGCTCATGGTTCATGACTCTCTCTCTCGCTCCTTTTTTTCCCATTACCTCGTCTCACTCTCTCCCTCCTTTCATCACAGTGTCTCTCTCCCTCTACATTCCCTCTCTTAAATACTTGTCTAATATACATTTCGTATTCTCTGCTCTCTCTCTCGCTCTCCCTCTGAAATGACCATCTCACTCTCAAATCTGAGAACAGTTGTTGAAATTAGCTTTAATTGCCTGTGTAGGTGATTAATTCCCCCTATGACACACACACACACACACACACACACACTTCTCCTCCCTCCTAATGCAGACCAGATCAGATAGAGAGAAGAAGAGGAGGGGATGAGAGGAAGGAGGGAGATGAAGGGATGAAAGGTGTGTGACATCTGCAGGTATCTGCTCTAGGAGGGAGGAAGGGAGAGAGGGAGAAGAGAGGGGGAAGAGAGGGGGAGCCCTGTGATATGTTACAAGATGAAACAACAAAATAAAAACTGTCCCGACCCACAGAAGATTAAAGGGACACAATAGTCTTTATATCTCTCCCTCGTTCAACAACAGAGGGGTGGAGGGAGGGATGGAGGGACGGAGGCTACAAGGGATGAATCCCCCTCTCTGGTATTCCAGGCCCCTCGGCACACTGACAGCTTTGTGAAAGATGGACAGATCTGGAAGAGGGGAAAAAACCTGAGCTGAACATTCCCCAGGAATTCCTTGAAGGAGAGGAAAGAGGAAAGAAAAGAAGAGGGAAAGAGAGAGGAAATAGACGACTTGGGATGAGTTCAACCAAGGGGTCATATTTACTTGACACGGAAAACATTAGCACTCTATTACCCCGAAACCACACTACATCCAACCATCCATCCATCCATCCATCCAACCATCCAACCATCCAACCATAAGGGGTATGTTTTATGGACAAAATACCAGGGATAAGGGCTGTTCTTAGGCAAGATGTGTAAGGGGAATTCCATAGTGAATTCCATAGCGAAGTATGTGGACACCTGCTCTTCGAACATCTCATTCCAAAATAATGGCCATTAGTATGGAGTTGGTACCCCCTTTTCTGCTATAACAGCCTCCACTCTTCCCTGGAAGGCTTTCCATGAGATGTTGGAACATTTATGCGGGGACTTGCTTCCATTCAGCTACAAAAGCATTAGTGAGGTCGGCATTGATGTTGGGRGATTATGCCTGGCTCGCAGTCGGCGTTCCATTCATCCCAAAAGTGTTCGATGGGGTTGAGGTCGGGACTCTGTGCAGGCCTGTCAAGTTCTTCCACACCGATCTTGACAAAACCATTTCTGTATTGACCTTGCTTTGTGCATGGGGGTATTGTCATGCTGAAACAGCAAAGGGCCTTCCCAAATTGTAGCCACAACGTTGGAAGCACAGAATCGTCTAGAATGTCATTGTATGCTGTAGCATTGAGATTTCCRTTCACTGGAACTAAGGGGCGTAGCACGAACCATGAAAAACAGACCCAGACCATTATTCCTCTTCCATCAAACTTTACAGTTGGTACTATGCATTCGGGCAGGTAGTGTACTCCTGGCATCCMCCAAAATCAGATTAATCTGACGGACTGGCAGATGGTGAAGCGTGATTCATCACTCCAGAGAACGCGTTTCCGCTGCTCCAGAGTCCAATGGCGGCGAGCTTTACACCACTCCAGCCGACGCTTGGCATTGCGCATGATGATTTTAGGCTTGTGTGCGACTGCTCGGCCATGGAAACCCATTTCATGAAGCTCCGATGAACAGTTCTTGTGCTGATGTTGCTTCCTGAGGCAGTTTGGAACTCAGGAGTGGGTGTTGCAACCGAGGACTGACCATTTTTATGCAATGCGCTCTTCAGCACTCGGCGGGTCCCATTCTGTGAGCTTGTGTGGCCTACCACTTCGCGGCTTAGCCATATTAGCTCCTAGACGCTTCCACTTCACAATAACAGCACTTACAGTTGACCGGGAAGCTCTAGCAGCGCAGAAATTTGACAAACTATCTTGTTGGAAAAGTGGCATCCTATGCCGGTGCCTTGTTGAAAGTCACTGAGCTCTTCAGTAAAGGCTGTTCTACTGGCAATGTTTGTCTATGGAGATTGCATGGCAGTGTGTTCGATTGTATACACTTGTCAGCAACGGGTGTGTCTGAAATAGCTGAATCCACTAATTTGAAGGGGTGTCCACATACTTTTGTGTATATAGTGTTTATTACCATGTATTAGTCGTTACTGGTTACTGCCTTGCAGTACCTCCCCAAGTTATACCAAGCATAACACTCTCTCTCCCTACATTCAACTGCCTCCCTATCTCCCTAACTTTCTATTTAATATATTCCTCAGATCCCTTTATCCCACTGCCCTTCAGATGACAGGCAACYGAGAAAGACAAAGAAAAAAAGAAAGAGAGATCCTGGTTCGAGTCCAGTGAATGTGGAGGAGAAAGAGTAGAGAGTGCCCCTTTCATTGACAGCTTCTAATAGGGATGCTGTAAGGATCAGTCAATTGTGTTGATTTGTGGCCCTCTATTGGTTCGCGACCTCCATACATAAAGACTCTAAACACCTCCTCAGACAAAACGTGACAAAACGTGACAGCCATACATCTCTCTCTCTCTCGCCAGGCCAGAGGAAGAGAACAAGAGTAAAAAGGAGGATATAATCCCCCAAACAGAAACGACAAAGATCTGTCTGGAATACTGGATTGGGGGGTTGTCCACTCTGCGTCAGAAACAAAGCCATTGGAGAAAAAGAGGAGGATTTTTTTACGGCTTCACGGGAGCAGAACACTATAGATGACCTTTGAACCCTGTGGGCAGCTGTTCTCCGGACAGCTCTCTGGGGACTAGGACCGGCCACAACGCACGCAGGCACACACGCACACACTCTTCCTTCTTAGGGACAGCTGAGCTGAAAAAGGCTCGTAACATAGGGTACAGTCCCCCTCCCCTCCTACCCCAGTTGGTCATTTAGAATGATAATGGGGTCTTTTCCTTGGCTACGGGGGGGTCATTCGGATAGAGAGACACTATAGAAGGGCCAAGTTAGAAACTAAAAGCAATGTAACCTGTTGCCACATAGGTAACATAGGTAACATACTGTACTTCTTTGGGCAAAGTATGTTACCTATGTTACCTATGTTACCTATGTTACCTATGTTACCTATGTTACCTATGTTACCTATGTTACCTATGTTACCCATGTTACCTATGTTACCTATGTTACCTATGTTACCTATGTTACCTATGTTGCAACAGGTTACATTGAGCAGAACCCTGTTTGTGACTGTTGTGCTTTTAGTTTCTATATCTTGGCCCTTCTATAGTGTCTCTCTATCTGTACCCCCGCACACTGACTCGGTACCGGTACCCCCTGTATATAGCCTCGTTAATGTTATGTTATTGTGTTACTTTGTATTATTATATATATTCTTTTACTTGAGTTTATTTGATAAATATTTTCTTAACTCTTCTTGAACTGCGCTGTTGATTAAGCGCTTGTAAGTAAGCATTTCACGGTGAGGTCTACACGTGTTGTAATCGGCGCGTGTGACAAATACAGTTTGATTTGATTTGATTTGAAAACAGAGAGAGGGAAAGAGAGAGGGACACACGTACACGCACACACTCTGTTAGCCTTTCAACAGGTCCGTCCCCAGGCAACAAATGCTCCATGTGAGCTCCTTAAGAGGAGCACAACTGCACATAGACTGGGCCTGACGATCTCCCGGAACAGTTCAAATTCAAGCTCCTTTCTACCTTCTATCTTCACTATTCCAGCCTTGAAGCTTCTCTCCTTAGCCTTCTGGGTTGGGTTTCAAAGGAATTTAGTTTATGTCCCACATTTCTTTTCTCACAATAAATCCAACACATTTCCCCCTTAACTGTTTTTTATTTATTTTAAATGTACCCCTTTTTCTCCACAATTTCGTGGTATCCAATTGGTAGTACAGCCTTGTCTCATCGCTGCAACTCCCACACGGACTCAGGAGAGGCGAAGGTCGAGAGCTTGGACCCTAAGACCCTCACAAACTTTTACAGATGCACAATTGAGAGCATCCTGTCGGGCTGTATCAACGCCTGGTACGGCAACTGCACCGTCTGCAACCGCAGGGCTCTCCAGAGGGCATCACCGGGGGCACACTGCCTGCCCTCCAGGACACCTACAGCACCCGATGTCACAGGAAGACCAAAAAGGTCATCAAGGACATTATCCAACCAAGCTTTCATCCAGAAGGCGAGGTCAGTACAGGTGCATCAAAGCTGGGGCCGAGAGACTGAAAAACAGCTTCTATCTCAAGGCCATCAGACTGTTAAATAGCCATCACTAGCCGGCTACCACCCGGTTACTCAACCCTGCACCTTAGAGGCTTCTGCCCTATACACATAGACATGGAATCACTGGCCACTTTAATAATGGAACACTAGTCACTTTAATAATGTTTACATACTGCTTTACTCATCTCATATGTATATACTGTATTCTATGCTACTGTATTTTAGTCAATGTCACTCTGACATTGCTCATCCTAATATTTCTATATTTCTTAATTCTATTCTTTTACTTTTTAGGTTCATGGGTATTGTTAGATATTACTGCACTGTTGAAGCTAGGAACACAAGCATTTCGCTACACCCACAATAACATCTGCTAAATATGTGTATGGAATCAATAACATTTGATTTGGGAGGCAGAGCTAGTCTAGCGTTAGATCTGATGCTAACAGACATACCCTGTAGGTATGTGAGTAGAAGAGTAGAGCCCACCCAGGGAGTGGGGAGGGTGGTAGGGAGTGAGTGTGTATGCGTGTGTGTGTGTGTGTGTGTGTGTGTGTGTGTGCGTGTGTGTGTGTGTGCACAACATACAGTACTTCGCTGAACAGGGGGTTGGTCGCTACTGTTCAATTAATTGATAATTTCATACACACTTTCTCCCCTTTGCCTCTCCCCGTCTACCTCGCCCTATGATCCATCAGGTCAGTCCATTCCTCTATCCCTCCATCCCTCTCCTCAGCCCATGAGGGCCGTACAAGGCGGCAGTAAAACCACGCTCCACCTCCCCTCACCCACTAACCCCCTCCAGAAGAGAGCCAGTGGACCCAGCGGGTCGGCCAAGCTCAGCCCAGCGAGGTCTACTTCTCCCCGGTGCAGCGTGGCCACCTCTCTGGATCCTCTGACCTACCGTGGGGTGGTGAACTCCAGGGCTTAACCCACTGCATGTCTCTAACTTACAGCCGCTGTGGATGCATGCACGTATAAACAGGGCTTAACGCACTGCATGTCTCTAACTTACAGCCGCTGTGGATGCATGTACGTATAAACAGGGCTTAGTTAAGAACCAGGTGTGTGTGTGTGTGTGTGTGTGTGTGTGTGTGTGTGTGTGTATGCGTATGCACTTTCTCTCTGTAGGGTCAGGGGAATGGGGCAGAATGTGAGAGAGGCCGCCAGGGTTCTACACGTGGTATCGGAACGTGTTCTAGCTCCTAGCTGTGTCGGAACCCGTTGAGAAAACCACATGTTCTAATTCCCTGGCTTTTCATTCTAGGATGCTTCGCATTCCATCGATGGTGAAATTTAGCCTTAGTAATGGATTTGGTGACTTATATAGAACAAAGAGATGACGAGAGATGCTATCTACATTCTACCCATCCATTCCTTCTTTTATCCGTCCATCCATCCATCCATCCATCCATCCATCCATCCATCCATCCATCCATCAAAATAGAAATTGGAACAGTTCGCAGTTGGTAAGAATATACAACAAACATATTATTAAGCAACAGGTGATACCATAGAATTGACCTTAAGGAGGAAACGCATGGTAAAAGCCATTCAGAGTTATACTGTATTCCTGTTAAGTCTGCTACAGCAATTATTCCGTTCCAAAACACTCAGCACCAGAATGACTTCTTTAGAAGTGTAAATAGGACCTCCTCTCTGGTGGAAGTTTCAAAGACCCAATCAGTAAGTCAAAGTGTGTTTCTCTAACGTTACTAGAGAACATTACTTTAGAGGTGTTGATTAACGCCTTTGACTCCACTACACCCCCACCTGCCAGAATGGTTTTTGTCTAATAATTCCTAACATGGATAGATACACACACACACACACACACACACACACACACACACACACACACACACACACACACACACACACACACACACACACACACACACACACACACACACACACACACACACACACACACACACACACACACACACACACACACACACACACACACACACACACACACACACAAGATCTGTCTGATATTTCTTAACATTGGATACTTTGGAAATAAGGTGAGGCCCTGACGGAGATGAGATATCATGATACTTCTTGACATTCAAACTACAGTCAAAGATAATTCCACTTCAGATACGTTGTCTGCGTCCTAAATGGCACACTATTCCCTAAACCTAAACCTATGGGCCCTGGTTAAAATGTAGTGCACTGCATACAGTACCAGTCATAAGTTTGGACATACCTGCTATTTCAAGGGTTTTTCTTTATTTTTACTATTTTCTACATTGTAGAATAAGTGAAGACATCAAAACCATGAAATAACACATATGGAATCATGTAATAACCAAAAAAGTGTTAAACAAATCAAAATATTTTAGATTTTAGATTCTTCAAAGTAGCCACCCTTTGCCTTGATGACAGCTTTGCACACTCTTGGCATTCTTTCAACCAGCTTCACCAGAAATGCTTTTCCAACAGTTTTGAAGGAACTGAGCACTTGTTGGCTGCTTTTCCTTCACTGTGCGGTCCAACTCATCCCAAACCATCTCAATTGGGTTGAGGTCGGGTGATTGTGGAGGCCAGGTCATCTAATACTGCACTCCATCACTCTCCTTCTTGGTCAAATAGCCCTTACACAGCCTTAAGGTGTGTTCGGACATTGTCCTGTAGAAAAACAAATGATAGTCCCACTGGCATATCGCTGCAGAAGAGTATGCAAAGCTGTCATCAAGGCAAAGGGTGGCTACTTTGCAGAATCTCAAATATAAAATATATTTTGATTTGTTTAACACTTTCTTGGTTACTACATGATTCCATATGTGTTATGTCATAGTTTTGATGTCTTCACTGTTATTCTACAATGTAGAAAATAGTAAAAATAAAGAAAATCCTTTGAAATAGCAGGTGTGTCCAAACTTTGGACTGGTACTGTAGGTAATAGGCTACCATTTGGGACGCAACCCAGACACTATGAATCAAAAGGATTGAATCACATTGAGACCAGTCCAACAAATTCTTTCCAGGTAAACAGTTTAGTGCTCAGTTTCCTTTCCTCAAGCTCTGTCATTTTTTTTCAGCTTGTAAAAAAGGAACCAAATAAAGGTTGGGTCGGACGGCAGGGTCCTGGGTTTTTTCCTACACACCTCTGTAACACTGGGTTATCAAACTAACAGTTGTGTACACACACACACACACACACACCGTGCTTTGTCTATTTTCCCAGTGTCCAGTCCCCTCTCTCAGCTGTGTGTGAGAAGTGCCACCCACACGCCCACTGCTGATGACCCACCTAAGCAACCCCTCTTACTTAACCACAGCTCTCAGATCAGCTCTTATTATCCCTATCCTAAATGTAACTACAGCGATATTTAACAGCAAAACTGACTTTGGACCTGATAAATATCCCAGACAGTTATATTATTAGACAAGGGCAAAGTGTGAGTAAGCCACACATAATAAYGAGACAGAAGGGTGAGCACATAAATACAATTCCTCGAACGTATATACCCATTCTAGTCGATTCTATTTCTATGGAGGTGAAAGAAGTGCAGCGGAATTCTCAGTTTGTAATCCCTGTGTATCTATGAAAAAAAGGAATCAGAACAAGGACCACTTTCTARAATTCCATAGTCGTCACTGTTAAACTGGGTTCCCAAGAGGGGACCAGACAGTGGGGAATCCTAAACAAGAAGGGGGGGGGGGTCTCTCTAAGAGAGCTAATAATGCCCTCACTCCTGGCACGGGGGTCACACACAAGCACACACAAACACACCACTCCTGGCATGGGGGTGTCAAATGCTGGGTGAAATATGGCCGCCCACGATGGCACTTCTGTCTTCTCACCCTCCATCCCCCCTCACTCCTCTCCACCTTTCTGTCCTGGCTGCCTGAACAGTTACCCTTGACAACAGGCCCTGGACATATATGACAAACAACGGCCAAGTTGCAGTCAAGTCACACCACATAACTATATCTGGTATTTTATTTGCTAACATTACTAMATACAGTGCACAAAACTACACAAATCATGCACGTATCCACACATACAGTACACCCAAACATAGTTCAAAATACAGTATGTTGTCTTTCTGGTGGAAAGCAGTTCAACAACATAGAGTGTGTTTCCTGCTACATACATTGTTCCATTGAGGTTTAAAGAAATGTCTAGTCGTTTTAGTGGAGGGTGATTAGCTGCTTCTACAATATCACAGGACTAACCATAGCCTGAGGAATTCACCAACACAGGTATTCACACCTGTTAAGACTTGACTCAAGACTTTGCCCAATACACACACACATAGGCCTACACACACACACACACACACACACACACACACACACACACACACACACACACACACACACACACACACACACACACACACGCGCCTCTTTAACATGTTTCTACAGGGATTTCCATTGTACCAAACCACCTTTTAGCTAGGGCCCCACCTGGATACCCTAGAGAGAGGAGAGGACCCCTGGTAAGCATCAGATACCTGACAGAAGAAGGGAGGGTGGAAGAGGAGGGAGCAGGGGGGTGAGTTGGGGGGTAGGAAACGGGGGCGGGGGGGGGGTGTTCTTTGTTTGCTAATGTTGGTTGTCACGGAAGCTGGCTCTTGCTTGTTGTTCTAAGATGACACTGGCCCCTGATTGGTCAAAGCCTGGTTGAATGGGAATGCTAGAAGAGGGTTGACAGATTCCTTAATAAGTACAATTAAAATCAGTGTCTGATTGATTGATTGACTGATCGATCGTCCAATTGATTGAGATCATTCTGACTGATGTGAATGCTTCGGCCTAGAACAGCAAGCAAGGCGCCCCAGCTCCAGTGTGTCTACTAGCTAGCATAACCAGGCCCAAACATCCACATCAGCTACCAATAACCCACTATGACAGACTGTATAGTAAGTAGCAGGGAGCTTGAAAACGTCAGCCTGAATCTTCAAAGTCTTCCCTTAAATGTCAAAGTTTTGTTATTAAGAGCTTGACAGGTCAGCAAACTGCTTCTGATAGTCTGTCTGAGTACGTCTATATGGACACTAATAATTCGATATTAAAACAGATGATGGCAGTTGGCAGATTATGCAATAGTCATGTAAACACCTTATCGTAAGGTTAAAATCGAAGTAAGCATACGCCGACTAAAACCTCCTGGTTTTCTGAGAAATCTTTAAATGATTAGGACATGTCAACACCTTAGTCGGCGTTCCAGCTGTATATTTGATCTGCGCATGTGCTAGCATTAGCCGAGCCAGCCTCCTCTTTAGTGCGAGTGAAGCGAGTTCGGAAACAACTGAAAGTATGCGAAGTAGAAGTAGTTTTCACATACAAACTTTATACTGTGCGTCCGAACTCAGAATCAAATATCCTTCCCAAAAATAACATGTTCGCTGTGGTAGAACGTMTATTTTGATTTTGCCATTGTCTGRACTTAGAGTGCCATCAGCTAGCATGATTTCAGATGTGTCCATGTAAACAGGATTATTAGGGGAATCGTTCCTCTTGCAAAGCATGTCAACGTTTGAATCAAACTAATACATTCATCTGACTATCCACAATAATCACATTATTGTGTGCATGTAACCGTACTCTCTGTATCTGTCCCAAATGGCACCCTATTCACTATTTAGTACACTAAATACTATGGACCCTGGTCAAAAGTAGTGTACTATAATAGGGAATAGGGTGCCATTTGAAGAAGAAATTGTACTACGAAACAAAGATAAATTAAATAAAGAATGATTGTAAAAAGCTTTGGAGTACCTTAAATAAAAATGTTGGGAAAGAGGCAAACTCATATTCATCCGTCATTGAATAAGATGGCTCATTCATCACAAAATCTCTGATATTGCCAACTACTTTAATTATCATTGGCAAGATTAGCGAATTTAGYRATGGCATGCCAACAACAACCTCCGAACCTTCATAACTATGCATAACTGACCAAATAATGACAGACAAGCATTGTCTTTTTGAATTCTGTAGAGTGTGGAAGAGGTAAAAAAAGTATTGCTGTTTATCAATAATGACAAACCACCTGGTTCTGACAACTTGGATGGAAAATTACTGTGGATGAGGACTATATTGCCACTCCTATTTGCCATCTCAGCAATCTAAGCCTAAAGTAAAGTGTGTGCCCTCAGGCTTAGAGGGAAGCAAAAGTCATTCCGCCAAAGGAGGCTGCTGAGGGGAGGATGGCTCATAATATTGGCTGGAATGGAGTGAATGGAATGGGAATCAAACACATGGAAACCACGGTGTTGGTGTATTTGATACCATACCCCCTATTCCACTCCAGCCATTACCACAAGCCCGTTCTCCCCAATTATGGTGCCGCCAACCTCCTGTGCATTCCGCTACCCAAGAATAGCAAAGCACCCTTTAATGGTCCAAACAGCTGACCAATCAGCCTGCTACAGACCCTTAGTAAACTTTTGGAAAAAATGGAATTTGAACAGATATAATGTTATTTCACAGTAAACACATTAATCAGTGTTTTCCATAAGTACATTGAGTAGCTAGCCAAAGAGAAAAAGTAGCTAGCTAGGGAGTTTTTTGGAGCAGAACGAGCTCAATTTTGGTGGCCTCTAGTACATTTTACTGACTTAATTCCATCTGAAATACACAACTAAATGATTGAATACTTTTCACGACTTTACCTACCAGATTGGTCAAACGCATTTTGGTATTGAACAGAAAGACATGACTTTACAATTAAAATGACAGAAAATGCGTGAATTCAGTGTGTTGTTAGTTATTCTGGATATTGTCTAGGCCTATATGATCCGGAAAATGTTCTAAGTAAGATAACCCTTTTAACATGAAATGTATCTTCTCTTGAGATTAAGTCACTGTTTAACTGCAAGATATGAATTATGACAAGGATGCTTGTTTTTTAAATTATGTATTTTATTGGCTCTGCTGCTGTGGACACTTAAGGTAAGGAAACCAAGGTGTCATATAGTAATTTGGGTGAACTATCCCTTTAACAGTTTTGCCTGTCAATCAATCACTGTGGGTGGGATTGTCAGGGGAGGGGGCAGGATGTGTGTGTCACAGACCTGGTAGAGTTTCAGACCTTTCAATCAAGGACCCCCAGACCCCCCGCTAGATAGTGTACCCTTACTTTTATACAAAGTCAAGCGCCTATGAATAGCCCTGCAGGGTATGATTGAAGAATGACGCAGGTGTTAAACATGGGTTTTGCTACAGAGAAAGCAGCAGTTGACTAATTAATTGTCGACACTTCAATCAAACCAGTAAGCCTATATCAATATCTTCAATAATAATAATACCATATAAGTATCATGACATTAGCTTTTATAACCTGTTTTCTTTTATTATATTTTGGACCAGAATGAGTAAACATCTTCATCGAATGTTTTCCTAATTTCTCTCCAGATAATCGCCAAAAAGCAGTAGTAGCCTACCAGTATGCAAATCAGGGAGCCAAATGAATGGCTCTCTCACCGATGCGATTCGGTTCCGTTCATCTAAAAGATGCCTTTCAACAAGAGCCATTCGTTCGTGTACAACCTATCACTAGGCTCCAGTTACTTTAGCGGTCACTGGCAAGTCTCAACATGAGCTTCAAATCGTAGGAAAATACAAACAAGATCTTTAGTGTACATGTCCCAATGCTATACCATGGACATAAAACTAACTACATTGTATGATTTATGAATAGCAAAGGGATATAGGAGATTCGACAACTTTAATAAACTTGATGCTCGGTAAATAGTCTATCCCCCCCGACTCCGTGGTTTGCTACGTAAGGCCTATGAAACATGCTTCAAAAAATATATGAATGTGCCACAAAACAATAATTCATTCAACTCATTGTTACCACTTACATTACATGGGACGTGTAAATTCACTCACCGGAGACGCTGAAGAAGCATCATGCACTCCCTTCTCTGCTTTTTGGAAAACACTGATTAACAACAAACTTTCAGCCCGCTTATAGGGAAGGGCACTCAACATGTACGGCACTGACACAAATGACTGATGATTGGCTGAAAGAAATTGATAGTAAGAAGATTGTGGGAGCTGTTTTGTTACACTCTTAGAAAAAGGGTGCTATCTAGAACCTAAAAGGGGTTTTCGGCTGTCCCCATAGGAGAACCCTTTGAAGAACCCTTGTTGGTTCCAAGTAAAATCGTTTTGGGTTCCATGTAGAACCCTTTCCAGAGAGGGTTCTACATGGATCTCAAAATGGTTCTATCTGGAACCAAAAAGGGTTCTCCTATGGGGACAGCCGAAGAACCCTTTTGACAGTTTTTGACATTATCGATCACCTGCTGAAAAAATGTATTTGTTATGATCTTGGATCATGGATTGAGAGCTACCTATCTAACAGAGCACAGAGGGTTCTCTAATATAGACCAGGTAGAGTGTGGTATACCTCAGGGCAACTGTCTTGGTTCTTTACTGTTTTAAATCTTTACTAATGACCTACCACTAGCTTTGAGTAAAGCCTGTGTGTCTATGTACACTGATGATTCAACATTATACATGTTCACTACCACAGCAAGTGAAATCACTGCAACTCTTAACAAGGAGCTGCAGACAGCTTTAGAATGGATGGCTAGTAATAAACTAGTCTTAAATATATCAAAAACTAAAATCATTGTATTTGGGACAAATCTTAAAACTGCTAATTCTTCTCTCCGCCCCATGTCAAATTGTGTAGAATTGTTTTATTATGATGTAGAGTATTGTTTAATTATTATGTAGACTATCGTGTTATTATGATGTTTTGCTTTATTCCTGTTTGGACCACAGGAAGAGTAATAATATCTAATGGGGTTCCTAATAAATACTAAATACTGAATGTGGGACTCACATTCTCTCTGTTTGTGTCTCAGCTTGTCCCCACTAGGAGATCAAGTCCTGCTGGGCAGATTTAGTTTCACGTTTTCAAAAACAGTGGAGGGTTTCTTAAGTTCAAGTGTCTAAAGCGGAGCTAAGGGAGCCACTCGGGTCAAATGCCACCTTATTTCCTTTATGGTGCACAACTTTTGACCACGGCTCATAGGGCTCATAGGTCGAAAGAAGTGCACTATAGGAAATAGGGTGCCATTTGTGACATCTCTAATGTGGCTCTGGGGAATAGGTTGTCAGTTGGACCTCATATGATTCAGACATCAAAGGATCTCGAGGTAGAAGTTAGACCACATTAGAGAAGTCTATTTTATCGGCACATTAAGACAGGCAAGCTGGAAACATATTTCAAATAGTAGCTATTTTAACCCAGGTCTGCTTCTAACTACTCAGTCAATGGCCCGAGAGTTCTGACAGCAAGATAATATAATGATGAATGAGTGTTGGTTGTTTTGGGCTGGTCTACCTGTCTACAGTATATGTCCTCATGTCTTTGCTGTCATTGGGATATAGGGGCGTTATAGGGGTGTTATAGGGGGGTCTGTGACAGGTATTTGTTATGACGTGGGTGGTTGATGGCTGATGGTGGTCCCACTATAAACTGTTGACTTGGTGGTATTCAGCGGAAGTTTAGAAACCGATAAGGTATACCTTAGACAGGAACACAGAAACACATGTGCATTGCATAAGCCACCACATCCCACACACAGAACACACACCACACACACACACACACACACACACACAACCACACACACACACCACACACACAACCCACATCACACACATAACATCACCCCCCCCCTGCTCACACACATGTCCCTACATGGTGCGGCCTCCACATGTAGCCCTTTCCTGCAGTCAATGACCAAATATTTTTCAATATTAATAAGGATCATTGAGAAAGAAAAACGCAGGAAAATCCTGTGTTTCTATGTCAAACAGTTGTATTTCAGTATTCTGTATATAAAGTGTAATATTGGGATGCAAACTCAAAATTGGATACATTGCAACTCTATATCTGACATGATATAGGTGTCTTCTTTTTTTAAGCCCATAACCATGTGTGTGAGGTGTGTACTTTTGTTTCAAAGTAGATTTGTTTAAGACTACCAAGAATCACTCTGCGACCCTGATTTAGCCCACTGCAGTAATAGGTTAAAGGAGCTTTTTTGATATAGCGATCCATTGTATTTGGTAAGGATTTTTTCCCGAACATGTGATCTGATCATGTAAACTTTGAACCTAAGTGTGACCAGGAAAAACTCTAGGTCCTCGTTTTAGCCTACAACAAGGGCACAGAGTTTCACTTGGTCAGGTCATATGATTAGGAGAAAACTCTGGCCCCACATGACCATTAATTTGTACACTTCCACTGAATACCAATCTGAGTCTGGGTTCCTGGGCCCGTATTCATAAAGTGTCTCAGATTAGGAGTGCTGATCCCAGACCAGTTTATCCTTTTAGATAATAATTAACAAGATTATATGGAGAGACAGAACCTGATCCTACATCAGCAATCCTACTCTGAGACGCTTTACAAATATCTGTTCCTGAATTCTAACCGTCACACAGTCAGATGTTTGCATGATGAGGCTGGGGGCAGTTTTAGGGACGGGGGACTTTCTAAACAACCCCTCGATCCGTCTAAAATTAATCTGTTCTTTTTTTTTTTTTACACAAGATGGAGGGAACGTTGGCGCCAGGGAAAGAAGAAGAGGAGTGTTGGATTCACTGTCTGAGTCACCCGGAGAGAGAGGGGGGGAGAGAGAAAGATAGAGTGAGACAGAGGGAGAGAAAGAGAGGGAGAGAGAGAGGCCTAAAATATACATTTAAGTGGTATATTTATCTCTGTGTCTATGTTGGTTGCTGGTGCAAGGGTAGAGCTCCCATAGAAATAGAACACCTGGAAGTTCTAGAAATTCTAGAATGTACACCATTCACCCAATATAGCAGGTACGATTCCATTCGATTCCAACATTCGAAATCCATTATGGCCGCCAGTCATTACATTGAATGTTCAGTTCTATGTCTTCTAGTGCTATGGCAGCGCCACAGTAGCTGAGTAATGTTCCCTGAGCTTTTCTTGTATACTTATACCCTGGTCAGGTCACTGTGGTAACAGGGCTAGTGGAGGAGGGGGTAGGGGGAAGGGTAGTGAAGAGGTTACATGTGCACCAAGGTAAAAATGCCATTCATTCCTGTTGAATGGAGGGAGGCAAGTGAAACACTAGCCCAGTATGTCTGTGTGACAGTGCTAGGTCCCTCCATTTTAGTGTATAGGGGTGTGTGTGTGTGTGTGTGTGTGTGTGTGTGTGTGTGTGTGTGTGTGTGTGTGTGTGTGTGTGTGTGTGTGTGTGTGTGGTGTAAAGATGTGTCGAAGCCGTGGTCTAAAAAAAGAAAGGGTCAAAGGGTCAGTGGACTAGCTTCCCTCTCAGCGCATCAGTGTGTGTGTGGTGGTGTGTGTGTGTGTGTGGGTGTGTGATGTGTCGTGTGTGTGTCTGTGTTTGCCATGATAACACAGAGGTAGTCAGGGAGGAGGTCAAAAATAACCTCTGAAAACAACCCGGGAAGAGAGAGGCAGACGTGGAAGTGGACAGGAAAAAAACTAGCTCGCTCATAGTTTATAGACAGACATAGTATCAATAACAAATGTTAGACAGCCGCCCAGCATCAAACACCTCTATCTCTGGATGAGACAGTGACGAGAGGCTTGCAAACGAGGTGGCTAAACCACAATGCTAGAACTGTCTGTCTGTTGGAGAATATATATAACATGGGTTATACATATTATGGGGTATTCCTGGACAAAGAGGTCTGGATGGATGGTGCGATAACAGGTCTGGAAAGTGAACTGAGGACAGTGTGGAGAGAACGAGAGACACAAAAAATGGGAGTGAGGGAGTGAATGAGTGAGTGAGTAAGGAAAAGACTGAAGAAAGTTAGTCATAATGTCTCTAGTTCTTCACAGTATGGTGTTAACCACACGCTAACCACCACTTCGAGAAACTGGTACATACTTCTGCACCTTGCTCACATAGCAACAAGTACTAAGACCTTACCACACCTCTCCAGACTTTTCTACGGTGTACAGTAAGACATACAGGATCCATGCATGTACACTTAACGTAAACTCCCAGACATGGACATTAATAACCGTCTGTAACTCTCTGGCTCCATGTTTGAGTGTTGAGGGGCACAGGTGGAGGCCGGGAGGAGTGCTCGGTAAAGGCTAGATTGTCTTCTGGGAGGAGGGAGTGGTGGAGAGAGTGGGGGAAAGAAGTGGAGGTGGGGGTGGTAGTGAGAGTGAAGGGGTTGGGGGAGTCTCCCATTACCTGAGAAAGACTTGGTTGGGTCAGAAGTCAAAATGTGTAGCAGCACCATGCCTTAGCTGTATTACTGTGGCCATTTTCTGACCTGTTTGCCTCATTCAAAATGGGAAAGCACCTTACATTCTATATTTAGGCTTTCACATGGCCATACTTTGTGTCTACACATTACTATCATCTAGTCACTTCCAGTCAGTGTTGCTAATCGGGTGGAAAGGAAGGGAGTGGAGAGGGACATAGACATAGACAGACATCTCCCCCATAGCGACTGAATGACTGAGGGCCCGTTCAGATCCACTAGATTTGTTACCAGCACCGGTCTCGTAAAATCACGTGATATTAAAAATATTTGTGTTCACATGAGCTACACTTACGGTGGCTTCGGAGACGCTACCAAAGATACTGATAACTGCTACGTTCTCCCTGCACACCTCTAGTCTTGTAAATCTTACAGTAGACAGTTTGGAAGAAGGCTATGAGAGCAGCTTCTCCTTTAAACCATTAGATACACCAATTCCCCAAGCATGTGCAGACATCAGAAGGATAAGAGGACCGAAGAGCCATCACTCTATGTTGCTGTAGTGTTTGTTCCTACTTGGCTACCTGCCAAACTTGTCATAAATATTTTATATTTGTCATTTACATTTTTTCCCCTTTTCCTCCCCAATTTCGTGATATTACAATCTTGTCTCATCGCTGCAACTCACCAGCGGGCTCGGGAAAGGCGAAAATGGAGCCATGCATCCTCCGAAACATGACCCTTCTTAACATCCGCTAGCTTAAACCAGAAGCCAGCCACGCCAATGTGTRGCCACAAGGAGTCGCTAAAGCGCGATGAGCCAAGTAAACCCCCCCCGGCCAAACCCTCCCCTAACGCGGACGACGCTGGTCACGGCCAGACAGTGCGATGCAGTGCCTTAGACCGCTGCGCCACTCGGGAGGACTTCGGTTTTTACTTTTAATAACCGTTTAATCAAAATCGGCATTAATCAAAAACACATTTACCAGCGTCTTAGTATTTCCTCGCTCAACTTCTTCACCCCGGACACTTTATCTGGACATGGTTCTAAAGGACCTCTACCAGCCGAAAAGTGAAGTAGCAACATTAACTTTACGCCATCTAATTGTAGTCGCGGTACTCCTGTATAACATACAGGAGAGCTATCGCCTTATGGTGAGGATAGCCATGTTACAAGCCCTCTTCAGATGCAATTGTTAGGCAAGGGCAATTTAAGTGTAGGAAAGGATGAAACAGCGTCTGTGCCACCAGTAAGTACAGATAGTAGTATAAATCCACCGGCACAGTCCCCCACAGCCGGACAATTTATTCAAGACTTCTGGAAAGAAATGCTGTCGGCATGCTCAACCGGTGTCGCTCATTCAGCCGACAGAAACTTTCAACCGGTTCTCCCCGTTAATTAAGCAAGGAGTCAGAGTCAGAGGCCGAGCCTTCTCAGGTCTCTCTTCCACCCGTCACGGGGTCTAAGCTGAAGCCTCCCACCATTAACTCTGACAAATTGAAAACCCTAGTCATTGGCAATATTAGACTTAAAAAGAATCATCCGGCGATCATACACTGTTTACCAGGGGGCGAGGCTACCGACGTAAAGGCTAATCTGAAGAGGGTGCTGGCTAAGGCCAAAACTGGCGAGCGTAGAGAATACAGGGATTTTGTTATCCACGTCGGCACCAATGATGTTAAGATGAAAGTCAGAGGTCACCAAGCGCAACATAGCTTCAGTGTGTAAATTAGCTAGAAAAATGTGTCGGCATAGAGTTATTGTCTCTGGCCCCCTCCCAGTTAGGGGGAGTGATGAGCTCTACAGCAGAGTATCACAACTCAATCGCTGGTTGAAAACTGTTTTCTGCTCCTCCCCAAAAATTGAATTTGTAGATAATTGTCCCTCTTTCTGGGACTCACCCACAAACAGGACCAAGCCTGGCCTGCTGAGGAGTGACCCACTCCATCCTAGCTGGAGGGGTGCACTCATCTTATCAACATAGACAGGGCTATAACTCCTCTAGCTCCACAATGAGATAGCCAGCCTGCCAGCTTAGTGGAGTCTGCCACTAGCACAGTCAGTGTAGTCAGCTCAGCTATCCCCATTGAGAATGTGTCTGTGCCTCGATCTAGGTTGAGCAAAACTAAACATGACGGTGTTTGCCTTAGCAATCTCACTGGAATAAAAACCTCCTCAATTCCTGTCATTATTGAAAGAGATTGTGATATCTCACATCTCAAAATAGGGCTACTTAATGTTAGATCCCTCACTTCCAAGGCAGTCATAGTCAATGAACTAATCACTGATCATAATCTTGATGTGATTGGCCTGACTGAAACATGGCTCAAGCCTGATGAATTTACTGTGTTAAATGAGGCCTCTCTTTCTGGTTACTCTAGTGACCATATCCCTCGCGCATCCCGCAGAGGTGTTGCTAACATTTACGACATAGTTTTTTTATTTGGCCCTCCTATGTTGAACATAATAAATGGCTCCCTATCCACCGGACGTGTACCAAACTCACTAAAAGTGGCAGTAATAAAGCCTCTCTTGAAAAAGCCAAACCTTGACCTGGAAAATGTTAAAAACTCTGCCTATATCGAATCTCCCATTCCTCTAAAAGAAAATGTAAAAAGCTGCTGCGCAGCAACTCACTGCCTTCCTGGAAACAAATATTGTATATGAAACGGTTCAGTCTGGTTTTAGAACCCATCATAGAACTGAGACTGCACACTTGAAGGTGGTAAATTACCTTTTAATGGCATCAGACCAAGGCTCTGCATCTGTCCACTTGCTCCTAGACCTTAGTGCTGCTTTGGACACCATCGATCACGACAATCTTTTGGAGAGATTGGAAACCCTAATTGGTCTACACGGACAAGTTCTTGTCTGGTTTAGATCTTATCTGTTGGAGAGATATCAGTTTGTCTCTGTGGATGGTTTGTCCTCTGACAAATCAATTGTACATTTCGGCATTCCTCAAGGTTCCATTTTAGGACCACTATTGTTTTCACTATATGTTCTACCTCTTGGGGATGTCATTCGGAAACACAATGTCAACTTTCACTGCTAGGCGGACGACACGCAGCTATACATTTTGATGAAACATGGTGAAGCGCTAAAACTGCCTCACATGGAAGCCTGTGTTTCAGACATAAGGAAGTGGATGGTGGCAAATGTTTTACTTTTAAACTCGTACAAAACAAAAGACGCTAGTTCTAGGTCCCAAGAAACAAAGAGATCTTCTGTTGGATCTGACAATTAATCTTGATGGTTGTACAGTCGTCTCAAATAAAACTGTGAAGGACCTTGGAGTTACTCTGGACCCTGATCTCTCTTTTGACAAACATATCAAGAATATTTAAATGACAGCTTTTTTCCATCTTCGTAACATTGCAAAAATCTGAAACTTTTTGTCCAAAAATGTGGCAGAAAAGCTCATCCATACTTTGGTCAATTCTAGATTAGACTACTACAATACTCTACTCTCCGGCTACCCGGATAAATCACAAAATACACTTCAGCTAAATTCAGCTAAATCTTGATTAGAACCAATTTTTTAAATCATATTACTCCAGTGCTAGCCTCTCTACACTGGCTTCCTGTTAAGGCTAGGGCTGATTTCAAGGTTTTACTGCTAACCTCAAATCAAATCAAATCAAATAAATGCAATAACTCGAATTTTATTAGTCACATACACATGGTTAGCAGATGTTAATGCGAGTGTAGCGAAATGCTTGTGCTTCTAGTTCCGACAATGCAGTCATAACGCAACAAGTAATCTAACCTAACAATCCACAAATACTACCTTATACACACACAAGTGTAAAGGGATAAAGAATATGTACATAAAGATATATGAATGAGTGGTGGTACAGAACGGCATAGCAAGATGCAGTAGATGGTATAGAGTACGGTATATACATATGAGATGAGTACTGTAGGGTATGTAAACATAAAGTGCATAGTTTAAAGTGGCTAGTGGTACATGTATTACATAAAGATGGCAAGATGCAGTAGATGATATAGAGTACAGTATATACATATGAGATGGGTAATGTGGGGTATGTAAACATTATATTAAGTGCATTGTTTAAAGTGGCTCGTGGTACATTTTACATAATTTCCATCAATTCCCATTTTTAAAGTGTGCTGGAGTTGAGTCAGTATGTTGGCAGCGGCCGCTAAATGTTAGTGGTGGCTGTTAACAGTCTGATGGCCTTGAGATAGAAGCTTGTTTTTTCAGTCTCTGGTCCCTGCTTTGATGCACCTGTACTGACCTCGCCTTCTGGATGATAGCGGGGTGAACAGGCAGTGGCTTGGGTGGTTGTGTCCTTGATGATCTTTATGGCCTTCCTGTGACATCGGGTGGTGTAGGTGTCCTGGGAGGGCAGGTAGTTTGCCCCCGGTGATGCGTTCTGCAGACCTCACTACCCTCTGGAGAGCCTTACGGTTGTGGCGGAGCAGTTGCCGTACCAGGCGGTGATACAGCCCGACAGGATGCTCTCGATTGTGCATCTGTAGAAGTTTGTGAGTGCTTTTGGTGACAAGCCGAATTTCTTCAGCCTCCTGAGGTTGAAGAGGCGCTGCTGCGCCTTCTTCACGACGCTGTCTGTGTGGGTGGACCAATTCAGTTTGTCCGTGATGTGTACACCGAGGAACTTAAAACTTTCCACCTTCTCCACTACTGACCCGTCGATGTGGATAGGGGGGTGCTTCCTCTGCTGTTTCCTGAAGTCCACAATCATCTCCTTTGTTTGTTGACGTTTGTGAGGTTATTTTCCTGACACCACACTCCGAGGGCCCTCACCTCCTCCCTGTAGGCCGTCTCGTCGTTGTTGGTAATCAAGCCTACCACTGTAGTGTCATCCGCAAACTTGATGATTGAGTTGGAGGCGTGCATGGCCACGCAAGTCGTGGGTGAACAGGGAGTACAGGAGAGGGCTCAGAACGCACCCTTGTGGGCCCAGTGTTGAGGATCAGCGGGGTGGAGATGTTGTTACCTACCCTCACCACCTGGGGGGGCGGCCGTCAGGAAGTCCAGGACCCAGTTGCAAGGCGGGTCGAGACCCAGGGTCTCGAGCTTGATGGGCTTGCTCCTACATATCTCTCCGATTTGGTCCTGCCGTACATACCTACACGTACTCTACGGTCACAAGATTTAGGCCTCCTTATTGTTCCTCGAATTTCTAAGCAAACAGCTGGAGACAGGGCTTTCTCCAATAGACCTACATTTTTATGGAATGGTCTGCCTATCCATGTGAGAGACGCAAACTTGGCCTCGACCTTTAAGTCTTTACTGAAGACTCATCTCTTCAGCAGGTCCTACGATTGAGGGTAGTCTGGCCCAGGGGTGCGAAGGTGAATGGTAAGGCACTGGAGTGACGAACCGCCCTTGCTGTCTCTGCCTGGCCAGCTCCCATCTCTCCATTGGGATTCTCTGCCTCTGACAAGATTACGGGGGCAGAGTCACTGGKTTACTAGTGCTCTTCCATGCCGTCTCTAGGAGGGGTGCGTCACTTGAATGGGTTGAGTCACAGACGTGACCTTCCTGTCCGGTTTTGCGTCTCCTTAGGTTCGTGCGGTGGAGGAGATCTTTGTGGGCTATACTCAGCCTTGTCTCAGGGTAGTAAGTTGGTGGTCTGTTGACATCCCTCTAGTGGTGTGGGGGCTGTGCTTTGGCAAAGTGTGTAGGGTAATATCCTGCCTGGTTGGCCCTGTCCTGGGGTATCGTCAGACGGGGCTACAATGCCCCCCCCCCCTCCATCTCAGCCTCCAGTATCTATGCTGCAATAGTCTATGTGCCGGGGGGTTAGGGTCAGTCTGTTATATCTAGTGTAATTCTCCTGTCTTATCTGGTGTCCTGTGTGAATTTAAGTACGCTCCCTCTAATTCTCACTCTCTCTCCCTCTCTTCCTCCCCTCCCGGAGGATCTGAGCCCTAAGATCATGCCTCAGGACCACCTGGCCTGATGACTCCTGGCGGTCCCCAGTCCACCTGGTCGTGCTGCTGCTCCAGTTTCAACTCTTCTGCCTGTGGCTATGGAACCCTGACCTGTTCACCGGATGTGCTACCTTGTCCCGGACCTGGTGTTTTTGACTCTCTCGCTCTCTACTGCACCCACTGTCTCAACCTCTGATTGACCCTGCTGGTCATCTATGAACTTTTGCACATCTTGAAGAACAATCTGGCCTTAATGGCATTGTACTATCTCCACCAGGCACATACAGAAGAGGAGTTTTTCCTAGCCAGCGAGCCTCTACATCTGCATTGCTTGCCTTTTGGGGTTTTAGGCTGGGTTTCTGTATATCACTTTGTGGCATCTGCTGATGTAAAAAGGGCTGTATAAATACATTGATTGATTTAATTGATTTTAAGATGGTAGCTAGCTAACAACAATATGACTAGGCTACTACCAAGGCTAGCTATATATACAGTGGGGAGAACAAGTATTTGATACACTGCCGATTTGGCAGGTTTTCCTACTTACAAAGCATTTAGAGGTCTGTAATTTTTATCATAGGTACACTTCAACTGTGAGAGACGGAATCTAAAACAAAAATCCAGAAAATCACATTGTATGATTTTTAAGTAATTAATGATGCATATTTAATTGCTGACTTATATAGTCATTTTTGGAGTACATCAGAAAGGCAGAACTTAATATTTGGGTAGAAACCTTTGTTTGCAATTAGATTAGAGAATCATTACGTTTCCTGGTAGTTCTTGACCAGGTTTTGCAACACACTGCAGCAGGGATTTTGGCCCCTCCTCCATACAGACCTTCTCCAGATCTTCAAGGTTTCGGGGCCTGTTGCTGGGCAATACGGACTTTCAGCTCCCTTCAAATATTTTTATCTATTGGGTTCAGGTCTGGAGACTGGCTAGGCCACTCCAGACACTTGAGATGCTTCTTAAGGGCCATCTCTTAGTTGCCTGGCTGTGTGTGTTTCGGGTCGTTGTCATGCTGGAAGACCCAGCCACGACCATCTTCATGCTCTTAAGAGGTTGTTGGTCTCATTGCCAAGATCTCGCGATACATGGCCCCATCCATCCTCCCTCAATACGGTGCAGTCGTCCTGTCCCCTTTGCAGAAAGCATCCCCAAAGAATAGATGTTTCCACCTCCATGCTTCACGGTTGGGATGGTGTTCTTGCTTGGGTTGTACTCATCCTTCTTCTTCCTCCAAACACGGCGAGTGGGTTTAGACCAAAAAGCTCTATTTTTGTCTCATCAGACCACATGACCTTCTCCCATTCCTCCTCTGGATCATCCAGATGGTCATTGGCAAACTTCGACGGGCCTGGACATGCGCTGGCTTGAGCAGGGGGACCTTGCGTGCGCTGCAGGATTTTAATCCATGACGGAGTAGTGTGTTACTAATGGTTTTCTTTGAGACTGTGGTCCCAGCTCTCTTCAGGTCATTGACCAGGTCCTGCGTGTAGTTCTGGGCTGATCCCTCACATTCCTCATGATCATTGATGCCCCACGAGGTGAGATCCTGCATGGAGCCAACCAGACGGAGGGTGATTGGACCGTTCATCTTGAAACTTCTTCCATTTTCTATAATTTTATGTCGCCAACAAGCTGGTTGCACATTCTTACCGAAGCTGCTTGCCCTAATTGTGTCCTTGTAAGCAATTACCATCACTCAAGCCATTGCTACGCAAGGTCTAACACATTTTATCCCTGATGTCCTTACACAGCTCTCTGGTCTTGGCCATGGAGAGGTTGGAGTCTGTTTGATTGAGTGTGTGGACAGGTGTCTTTTATACAGGTAACGAGTTCAAACAGGTGCAGTTAATACAGGTAATGAGTGGAGAACAGGAGGGCTTCTTAAAGAAAAACTAACACGTCTGTGAGAGCCAGAATTCTTACTGGTTGGTAGGTGATCAAATACTTATGTCATGCAATAAAATGCTAATTAATTACTTAAAAATCATACAATGTGATTTTCTGGATTTTTGTTTTAGATTCCGTCTCTCACAGTTGAAGTGTACCTATGATAAAAATTACAGACCTCTACATGCTTTGTAAGTAGGAAAACCTGCAAAATCGGCAGTGTATCAAATACTTGTTCTCCCCACTGTATATAAAAAGATGAGTTACAGCTCTCAAACACAGAAGTGAATAAATGTTATAAAACAGTATCATACGCTTTATACAGAGCTAGGTAGCAAGCTAAATAAATTATCTAGGCTATGCATCACATAATTGTTAGCTAACAACCATAAAAGTTCAAGTAAATGCAGTCTCAAATAGCCACCTGTCACTTTTAATAGTCAGGCAACGGCACACATTTCAGGAAATAAACGGCTGTTTCAAACAAACGCCTGGTCTAAATTAACTGTTTAGGAGGTTACCATGAATTACCATGATTTGTTTAGAAGGTATAATGTTTGATTCGTTACATTACATAATTCAGTAATGACTCGGCAATCATCCATTTTTATCGACAATAAGAAACTGCTAGCCATTGGCTGCTAACAACTGAATACTGCTTGCTAACTTGCAAGCACAAAAACAGTCAACAACAACTTTGAGAGTACAGACCCCAAAAAGTTGGCTGATCGCCCTCTAGTGGTGAAAGTAGAAACGGACGAAAATGCACAGTCAAAGATATGAATAATTATTCTGTCAAGGAAGTTTAAAAACAATAGGGGCATACTAAGACAAAATAAATGTGACAGTGTGTAAATGATAACACATTAGTGTAGGACATAAATAAATGTAGTAAAATGCTGGAAGTGAATGCTGGAATTAAACATTTAACTATGCAAATGAGCAAAAGCTGTGTGCATTAAGGAAATAGACGCCAGGCTCAAATAGAAGCCTCTAATAAGCGCCTGTTGTGTCCAGTGATTTAAGCAAATAAATGCCCGGGCTATTAATTGAAGTTTTACAGTTGATTATATTACAACTTAAGCTAATTACCTCAAAACAAGCCAGGCTTAATTTAGTCCTATAATGCAAATCATTACTTGAGATATAGCTAAACAAATTGTGTCTAAAAAACTTGACCTCCGGAGGTGGCACAGGAGACGTGACAAGTTCGCAAGTTTAGATTACACTAAAGGTAGAGCCGAGCGTATTTTCTCAAAAACATTAGAGAATCTTCCGTAGTGAGAATACACTCTGAGACTGACTCCTGCTGCAGTTGCCTGAAATATGCAGTGAATAACTTGGCTAGGTCGTGTGAAGGCAGGAACTTGAAAGCTGGAGCAATATCACAGGGCCATGTCAAGGAAGAGGAGGGCTAAGAGGAGCGTGACAGAGACAGGGAGAAAGAGGGGCGGAGGGAAGAAGGGATGGGAAAGAGGCCACTGGTTCGGGAAGACTGGGGAGTTGGGTCTGTTACAGCTGGTAGAAGTCAGCGGATCTGACAGAGACGGAGAGAAGGAGGGACTGAGGGAGGAACAGATTTGGAATGTGAAGGGGTGAAAGAGCTGGAACCTAGACAGCTGTTAGGATTCACCAATACACCAGCATATCCTTTTCTACATGGGGATGAGACTGGAGGGTGGCATGTACACAGAGAAAAACCTTGTTTTCTCCACGTGACAAATAAAACCTTTGGCTGAAGGTTCTCTTGGAAAGAAACAAGATATTACCATAGCTCTGTGTTAGGTCACTTACAACACCATAGCAATTTGCAAGTCATTTTAAGAAGTAAAGCACAGAGGAATGTTATACATCATCCCTTTGTATGGCCACGAAAGAAGGTTAGACTTAAAATCGCACAATACTATAGGAACAGTATACACCCACCCAATCCTACTCCATTTGTACGGCAGTGACATGAGGCAGGTCTGTAATGTTACTTGTGATAGTGTTTATAAACTCGTGTGTACTGTACATGTAACGGGACAGTTTCCATTGTTTCCATACAGTGGCTGTCAAACAGTACTGTCAATGTTTACACACAGAGACACACAGCATACCGTTATGACAGGCAAAGCACGTCAACTGACAGTTCCGTAGAAAACCAAGACCATTCACCAAATGACCAGAGAAGGTTAACTGCAGAATGCAGTTGGAAATATGTTTGTGTACGTACATCTGTACATCAGCTTCAATAGACAGAAACATCAACCATAATCAAATAATCCAGAAACCAAGAGAGAAAGTAAGAAATCACACAAATGACACACATGAACACCACAGAAGGGAATGGTCTAAGAAAGATACCAAGAGAAAGAACCAAAGGCAGACAGATTAAGTGGCTCAGTGTCCGGTGTCCTGATTGGTCAACGTGTAGGGAGTGTTATAGGGAGTGCTGCTGCTAAAACTGTTGCTAACCACTTCCCTCAGTCCTCCAACATTCCATAAATCAGCAAACACACTAGTGATTAGCATTCCAAGTCTTTTCGGTGAGCCGGATCATTTGGCCCCGTTCATTTAAAAACAAGCGTCATTTGGCTCCCAAACGGCTTTTGATTCCAAATGTTTGAAAATCAACCTAGAACTTCGAAAAAAAATGTAAAATCTCTTGTGTAAAGCCCAAAAAGTATAATGATATGCACATTCAAATGAATGTTTATGCACTGCAAAAATTAGCGTGGGCCAGAATGACGTGCCCTCGCCACTATTTACCGTTTCTGCAGTGAGGATTCCCCATCTTCAGAGAATGATTTTTGTAACTTATTTTCAGATAATCGTTGTTTAAAAACTCAAAAAGCAATAGTAGCAGTATGCAAATCGGAGCCAAATGAACAGCTCTTTCACAATGTGATTCGGTTGCCAACGCTCACCAAAAAGAGCCGCTCTAAAAGAGCCATTCGTTCGCGAACAAGCCATCACTAAAACACACATGAAGCCCAGCTTAAACCTTCAAGACAATAACCTTAAACTGTAGGTAGCATAAACGTAACCACGTGTAACATATGGATTTTGCATTAGCATACGCATCTAAAGTCAGAATTCAGAAGAATGCTGAAGTCATATTGGAAAATGTTTTTCCGGGGGGGTGATGTAATATGGAGGACCCGGTAAACCAGCCTATTCCCTATAATGTCAACTCCAACAGAAATAACTTCAAATGTATAACTTCAAATTATACCCAATTGTTGCACTCTGGTTTCTGGTTTCAATTAAAATTTCAGCCAGCGTACAAGAAAATACTTCAAATATTATGAATTTATTGTTACAAATCAACTTGTCTGCTAATGTTAGCCCTGCCAGTTTGCTATCGGCACCTAGTTCACAGCTACTGTACATTCGGAATCCAAGATGGCGTAGCAGTCGGACGTGTGTTTGTCTTGTCTTGTCCCGTGTAACTAGTCCTCGTATTTTTCGTATACATTTCGTATATATTTTAATTTCACTTTCCATCTAGGAACTGAATATACATTCCTACATTCCGCCTCACCCAATGTGGTACGGACCTGCTATTTTTTATACTTTAGAACCGTAACCCCAATCAGAAGCTAGCCAGATAACTAGCTACTAGCTAGTAGTCAGTTAGCCACTGCTGCGGTCTTCGCCCTTAACTCGGACACAGCCAGCTTCAATACCGGGCCAATACCTGCCAGTCTGCAAGCGCGATATCAACCCAGAGTATATAGGACTGCTTTTTCTCTACCACATCACCGGATTCCTGACGCAAGCTCTGGACAATTACACCGTATCATCACAGCTAGCTAGCTGCAACCGAGTGGCTACTACTGGCTAACACCTCTGTCCCGAAGCAAGCACCAGTTAGCCTTGAGCTAGCCTCGAGCTAGGCCCATCTGCCGGCTAGCCGAAGAGGTCTACCAGCGAATTCTTGGGCTACAATACCTCTTTTGCCAATTGGACTGGACCTTTTTTGCCGACACAGAGCCCTGCCAATCCATCACAACTGGTCTAAATCAGCGTACACCCCAGCTTTTGAATTTAAGCCATTTCATTTTTGCCCCTGCTAGTAGCTTTTACCTTCTGCACAGACACCAGCCCTGTTATTAGCCTGGATATTACTCACCACATTTACCAGCATCGGACTGTCTCTCGACAACAACGCCGGTTCCTGCCGTAATCCCTGAGCCACTACTTCTGATCCTCACAGCTAGCTTGCAGCTAGCGCAGCTAGCGCCACTGCCACGAAGCTAGCACCAGTTAGCAAACACAATTCTACAATTCACAACCTCTCTTTCGCCATCGCCATCCGGCTTGGATTCTCTGTCGACACGACCACGTCTGAGCAGACCCCCTCCGTCTGAGCAGACCACCCCGGGTACTAACTTTAAACGCTGCGTGCTAGCTTAGTGGAGGCCTCCTGCTCCATCTACGGCTGCCCCCTGGACACTATGATCACTTGGCTACATAGCTGATGCCTGCTTGACTGTCCATTAATTCACGGTACTCCATTCTGTTTATTTGTGTTTTATCTGTCGGCTCTGTGCTTTAACTCAGGATCTGTGTGGTTAATCCGACCCTCTCTGCCTAGTCGTCGCCATTTTTCCTGTTGTTGCTGTGTTAGACTAGCACCCTGTTATTGCTGCTGTTATCTTACCTGTTGTTTTAGCTAGCTCTCCCAATCAAGACCTGCAATCACTTTATGCCTTATTGTATGTCTCTCTCAAATATCAATATGCCTTGCATACTGTTGTTCAGGCTAGTTATCATTATCATTGTTTTGGTTTGCAATGGACCCCGTAGTTCCACTCTCCGTACCTCTGATACTCCTTTGTCCCACCCCCACACACATGCGGTGACCTCACCCATTGAGACCAGCATGTTCAGAGATACAACCTCTCTTATCATCACCCAGTGCCTGGGCTTGCCTCCGCTGTACCCGCGCCCCACCATACCCCTGTCTGCACATTATGCCAGAATCTATTCTACCACGCCCATATCTGCTCCTTTATTCTTTGTCCCCAACGCTCTAGGCGACCAGTTTTGATAGCCTTTAGCCGCACCCTCATCCTACTACTCCTCTGTTCCTCGGGTGATGTGGAGGTAAACCCAGGCCCTGCATGTCCCCAGTCACCCTCATTTGTTGACTTCTGTGATCGAAAAGCCCCTTGGCCTCATGCATGTCAACATCAGAAGCCTCCTCCCTAAGTTTGCCTTACTCACCGCTTAGCACACTCTGCCAACCCTGATGTTTTGCCGTGTCCGAATCCTGGCTTAGGAAGGCCACCAAAAATTCTGGGATTTCTATACCCAACTATAACACTTTCCGTCAAGATAGAACTGCCAAAGGGGGAGGAGTTGCAATCTACTGCAGAATAGCCTGCAAAGTTCTGTCATACTTTCCAGTCTATGCCCAAACAGTTCGAACTTCTAATTTTAAAAATTAATCTCTCCAGAAATAAGTCTCTCACTGTTGCCGCCTGCTACGACCCCCCTCAGCTCCAGCTGTGCCCTGGACACCATCTGTGAATTGATCGCTCCCCACTCTAGCTTCAGAGTTTGTTCTGTTAGGTGACCTAAACTGGGATATGCTTAACACCCCGGCAGTCTACAATCCAAGCTTGATGCCCTCAATTTCACACAAATCATCAAGGAACCCACCAGGTACAACCCTAAATCCGTAAACATGGGCACCTAATAGACATTATCCTGACCAACCTGCCCTCCAAATACACCTCTGCTGTCTTCAATCAAGATCTCAGCGATCACTGCCTCATTGCCTGTATCCGCCACGGGTCCGCGTCAAACGACCACCCCTCATCACTGTCAAACGCTCCCTAAAACACTTCTGCGAGCAGGCCTTCTAATCGACCTGGCCCGGGTACCCTGGAAGGATATTGACCTCATCCCGTCAGTTGAGGATGCCTGGTCATTCTTTAAAAGTTACTTCCTCACCATATTAGACAAGCATGCCCGTTCAAAAAATGCAGAACCAAGAACAGATATAGCCCTTGGTTCACTCCAGACCTGACTGCCTCGACAGCACAAAAACATCCTGTGGCGAACTGCAATAGCATCGAAGAGCCCCCGCGATATGCAACTGTTCAGGGAAGTCAGGACCAATACACGCAGTCAGTCAGGAAAGCAAAGGCCAGCTTTTTCAAGCAGAAATTTGCATCCTGTATCTAACTCCAAAAAGTCTGGATACTGTAAAGTCCATGGAGAACAAGAGCACCTCCTCCCAGCTGCCCACTGCACTGAGGCTAGATAACACGGTCACAATCGAAGACTTCAACAAGCATTTCTCAATGGCTGGCCATGCCTTCCTCCTGGCGACTCCAACCTTGGCCAACAGCCCCGCCCCCCCGCTGCTACTCGCCCAAGCCTCCCAGCTTCTCCTTTACCCAAATCCAGATAGCAGATGTTCTGAAAGAGCTGGAAAGCCTGGACCCATACAAATCAGCTGGGCTTGACAATCTGGACCCCCTATTTCTGAAACTGTCCGCCGCCATTGTCCCGCACCCCTTATACCAGCCTGTTCAACCCTCCTTCGTATCATCTGAGATCCCCAAGGATTGGAAAGCTGCCGCGGTCATCCCCTTCTTCAAAGGGGGAGACACCCTGGACCCAAACTGTTACAGACCTATATCCATCCTGCCCTGCCTATCTAAGGTCTTCGAAAGCCAAGTCAACAAACAGATCACTGACCATCTCGAATCCCACCGTACCTTCTCCGCTGTGCAATCCGGTTTCCGAGCCGGTCACGGGTGCACCTCAGCCACGCTCAAGGTACTAAACGATATCATAACCGCCATCGATAAAAGACATTACTGTGCAGCCGTCTTCATCGACCTGGCCAAGGCTTTCGACTCTGTCAATCACCATATTCTTATCGGCAGACTCAGTAGCCTCGGTTTTCTAATGACTGCCTTGCCTGGTTCACCAACTACTTTGCAGACAGAGTTCAGTGTGTCAAATCGGAGGGCATGTTGTCCGGTCCTCTGGCAGTCTCTATGGGGTACCACAGGGTTCAATTCTCGGGCCGACTCTTTTCTCTGTATACATCAATGATGTTGCTCTTGCTGCGGGCGATTCCCTGATCCACCTCTACGCAGACGACACCATTCTATATACTTCCGGCCCTTCCTTGGACACTGTGCTATCTAACCTCCAAACGAGCTTCAATGCCATACAACACTCCTTCCGTGGCCTCCAACTGCTCTTAAACGCTAGTAAAACCAAATGCATGCTTTTCAACCGTTCGCTGCCTGCACCCGCACGCCGACTAGCATCACCACCCTGGACGGTTCCGACCTAGAATATGTGGACATCTATAAGTACCTAGGTGTCTGGCTAGACTGCAAACTCTCCTTCCAGACTCATATCAAACATCTCCAATCCAAAATCAAATCAAGAATCGGCTTTCTATTCCGCAACAAAGCCTCCTTCACTCACGCCGCCAAACTTACCCTAGTAAAACTGACTATCCTACCGATCCTCGACTTCGGCGATGTCATCTACAAAATAGCTTCCAATACTCTACTCAGCAAACTGGATGCAGTTTATCACAGTGCCATTCGTTTTGTTACTAAAGCACCTTATACGACCCACCACTGCGACCTGTATGCCCTAGTCGGCTGGCCCTCGCTACATGTTTCGTCGTCAGACCCACTGGCTCCAGGTCATCTACAAGGCTATGCTAGGTAAAGTGCCGCCTTATCTCAGTTCACTGGTCACGATGGCTACACCCACCCGCAGCACGCGCTCCAGCAGGTGTATCTCACTGATCATCCCTAAAAGCCAAAACCTCATTTGGACTCCTTTCCTTCCAGTTCTCTGCTGCCTGCGACTGGAACGAATTGCAAAAATCTCTGAAGTTGGAGACTTTTATCTCCCTCAACAACTTTAAAAATCTGCTATCCGAGCAGCTAACCGATCGCTGCAGCTGTACATAGTCCATCTGTAAACTACCCACCCAATTTACCTACCTCACCCCCCATACTGCTTTTATTTATTTACTTTTCTGCTTCTTTGCACACCAGTATCTCTTCTTGCACATGATCATCTGATGATTTATCACTCCAGTGTTAATCTGCTAAATTGTAATTATTCGATTTATTGCCTACCTCATGCCTTTTGCACACATTGTATATAGATTCTCTTTTTTTTTCTACCATGTTATTGACTTGTTTATTGTTTACTCCATGTGTAACTCTGTGTTGTCTGTTCACACTGCTATGCTTTATCTTGGCAGGTCGCAGTTGCAAATGAGAACTTGTTCTCAACTAGCCTACCTGGTTAAATAAAGGTGAAATAAAAAAAATATAAAATAAAAAGTAAAACAACGTTTTTGAAATACATAACTCCATCTAACCATTTATCAAAGAATGTTAGCTATATGCAGTTATCTTATCCAGCCAGCTAACTTTAGTTATTTAACCAGACTAGGTACTAGTCTAGCCAGCCTAACTAACCATCACAGTTGTGGTCAGCAAGCTAGAGCCCAACTACTCAAGACCAGCCATTTTTTATTTAACTAGGCAAGTCTGTTAAGAACACATTCTTATTTACAATGACATCCTACCCTGGATGACACTGGGCCAATTGTGAGCCGTCCGATTGGGACTCCCAATCACGGCCGGATGTGATGCAGCCTGGATTACGAACCAGGTACTGCAGTAACGCCTCCAGCACTGAGACGCAGTGTATTAGACCACTGCGCCACTTGGGAGCTAGAACACAACTAACAAAACACAACTAAAACATAACTACAAATCAAAGCAAAGAGACTTGCAGATTGATGGCTGGGGCCCATCTGATGCTACAACTTATAAAAACGTTCCAGGGGGATGCGGCAGCCTCACTGGCCGATGGAGCATCAGTGAAATCCCAAATAGATAGATTCCCACTAGATAATTCAGCCACAAAGTACGTGAAGTGCACATCCCCATCTGCTTCTTGTTTACATCACTTCGTGTTTATTCCTGTGATTGGTGGATTGTAGCTCACCAACGGCAACACTTGGTCTGGAATGTAATTACATGCTAGCATGTTTAGATCGTTAGTCAGCTTGAGCTAGCTACCGAGCTAGTATACAAACTCGGTAGCACAGAGAAGATCCTCCATATGAAGTTGAGAAATAGTGCATTGTGGGTAGTTTAGAAGATATCCGGAAATGAGTCAATGAATATGTAATGATAAACTGATATGGTTTCATGATTGGCCTCAGCGTTGGTGTGTGGGCTGTGGCAGACACACTCTAGAGACTGTCAGTGCGGTTGGCTAGCCAAGCATAGCCTAGTGTTCGTGTAGCATAGAATAACATAGCATTAGCATAGCCTAGCGTTAACATAGCATAGCACAGCTGGGACCTCTGCGGTTTCACTCACCCCGGGAGACCTGTCTCAACAAGCAGCCTGCTCTTAGCTCTTAGAGCCCTCTGATCCCTCTCCTCACCACAGGAAACCACCACTTGGCAGCAGGGCAGGGAGAAACTGGCTCCCAAAGGGGCTCAATTCCGTCTCAATGTGCATTAGAGCAGTTAGGCGTAAACTAGGAGGTGAGGGACCCCATAGGGAAGCCATCATGAATCAGTGATTGCATTGCATTGGAATAGGTAGAGGGAAACTGGGGGATTAGGAAACCCACAGGGGCTCTATTCCGCCTCATTCAGCATTCGCGTAGTCATATGATAACAAGGTGGGCGCCATTCCATGGCCTATTGTAATAGGTATGGGGAAACGGGGCGAGGAATCCTGTGAGGGAGAAAAATCCATCTTACTTAGCTTAAGAGTAGTCATAAGGAGCCATTCCATGGCATTGGAAGAGGGAAACTGGGGAGTGAGGGGCCCCGAGAGGACTCCATTCCGGCTAACTCCGCATTGGAGTAGATAGAAGGAAACTCCCATTCCGGCTCGCTGCAGAGCAGGAGTCGAGGCAGGGTTGAAGCCAATTTGTGCTTGATCTGACAATGTGGTAGGAGGCTTCGTATGGACGGTGTGCCTCCGGAGGCATGGAGAGGCCAAATCAAGCTCCGCACCGCATCTCGGTGCGCCTCTTAAATGTTCTAACAATGCGGAGGGCTCCATATACACTACATGACCAAAGGTATGTGGACACCTGCTCATCTCATTCCAAAATCATGGGCATTAATATGGAGTTGGTCCCCCCTTTGCTGCTATTAAAGCCTCCACCCTTCTGGGAAGGCTTTCAGCTAGATGTTGCAACATTGCTGAGGGAATTGCTTCCATTTAGCTACAATAACATTAGTGAGGTCGGGTACTGATGTTGGGCGATTAGGCTTGGCTCGCAGTTGGCGGTCGAATTCATCCCTAAGGTGTTCGCGGCACCCATAAGGTTTCTCTTTAACCACGAGAGCCAATGAGTAACAGGCTCACCCGCCTGGGTCATTTACCCATAAAGCCCTGCATGTCAGCACACTCTCACAAGAACTTCAGAGAAAGACAAACAGGTTCCACCTCGCTCCAGACAGGGAATGTTCCAATTAACAAATGTTGCTTTTGAAGACAAGGCTAACAAGGAACCTGCCACCCCACCATCTCTATCCCCCCTCTTCTCTCCCACCGGTTGAACTCTAACCTCATTGGTGGAGAGGTTGAACAGATGGAATGCTGATGGACCGACCAACAGCAGATCAGAGGGATGATAAAACTAACTAGAGTTAGTAGGTGATCTTTCAGAGCACTTTTTTAAAAGATACGGTAGAATACAGTATGTGTAAAGCAAAATAAACTACATAGATTATGTAAAAAAAATATAACTGGTTTTGAATTTTCTCAGTACAGGCCATTTTGAGCATAAAGTTATCTAGCATCTGCTGTGAAGGCAAACATCTTTGTTTTAACTGCAATAGTTTAACCCCCCGTTAACCCTTTTTGACAACAACAACTGGACTCTGTCATGAAGCCATCTTTGTTTAGAGTGTATAAACTGTATAGAGTACATGAAATTGTGTAAACTACCAAAGAGCACTCCCAAACTGGTCACACACAGTTCTTCACAAACACGGGTCCCGCTCATCCAAACACTCAGAGTGCTGGGTGAATGATTTACTGAACAGCAGGAAGTGAAGGCGGCCATCTTGGATGATGGATATATGATGGTGGCCCGGTTAGGACATAAATAGTGACCTCACAGAGAGAGGATGTTATCTTAATGTCTCTGAAGACGACAGGAGACAGTGCAGATTGTTTTGAGCTGCTTGTAAAGATAGACGGATCGTAAAGAAAGAGAGATAGAGTTATGGGGATGGGTCCCAGTCTTGCTTTCTTTCCACAGGCTAAAGGTCTAGAGTTACATTGAAGTCATCAGGTCTCACTGCTACAGATGTTCAGATGTTCTAGCTTAAAAAAATAATCTATTTAGCTGTAAAATGACTGTTTGAAAGGAATGTTTGTTCTGTTTTTGGAGTAATTCAAGATTTATTTGAGACTAAATCTGGGATCATTTGAGGCTTCTGGAAGTGAAACATCTGCACATATCCCAGAGTGGGCCTTAAATAACATCTGAGACCAGAGGGGTTGGACAGAATGACTGTGTCATTGACTGTTTAGAAACAGTGACTTCCAACGTGGGATGGTTCAAAGCCACCACCAACGCTACGGAACTCAAACACTCTCATCAGATAATACTTAATTAACTGCCTTTCTCTCAAAACCGAGAAAAGTTCACAGACAGGGCACATGATGAGAAATGAAGGGAGGATGAAACACAGCTGTGAGGGAGGAGAGGAGATGTAGAGATGTGTTGGGTGAAGAAAGAGGGACACTTGTTGTTTTCTCTCCAGTCGTCCTTTGTGATTTGTGCGTCTTTTCTTCTCTGATGTCACTCGTGACACCCAAGAATCAAATCAAATCGTATTTGTCACATGCGCCGGATACAACAGATCTTACAGTGAAATGCTTACTTCCACGCATTAACCAACAATGCAGTTTTATGAAAAATACGTTTCAAGTAAAAAATAGATAAGTACATTAAAAAATAAATAAAGTAACAAATAATTAAAGAGCAACAGTAAAATAACAATAGCGTGGACATGTACATGGGGTACCGGGACAGAGTCAAGGTGCGGGGGCACCGGTTAGTCGAGGTAATTGAGGTAATATGTACATGAAGGTAGAGTTAAAGTGACTATGCATAGATAATAAACAGAGAGTAGCAGCAGCGTAAAAGAGGGGTGGGGTAAAACAAATAGTCTGGGTAGCCATTTGAATAGCTGTTCAGGAGTCTTATGGCTTGGGGATAGAAGCTGTTAAGAAGTCTTTTGGACCTAGACTTGGCGCTCCGGTACCGCTTGCCGTGAAGTAGCAGAGAGAACAGTCTATGACTAGGGTGGCTGGTGTCTATGACAATTTTTAGGGCCTTCCTCTGACACCGCCTGGTATAGAGGTCCTGAATGGCAGGAAGCTTGGCACCAGTTATGTACTGGGCCATACGCACTACCCTCTGTAGTGCCTTGCGGTCGGAAGCTGAGCAATTACCATACCAGGCAGTATACAACCAGTCAGGATGCTCTCGATGGTGTAGCTGTGGAACTTTATGAGGATTTGAGGACCCATGCCAAATCTTTTCAGTCTCCTGAGGGGGAACAGGCATTGTCATGCTCTCTTCACGACTGTCTTGGTGTATTTGGACCATGATAGTTTGTTGTTGATGTGGACACCAAGGAACTTGAATCTCTCAACCTGCTCCACTACAGCGCCGTCAATTATAATGGGGGCATGCTCGGTCCTCCTTTTCCTGTAGTCCAAAATCATCTCCTTTGTCTTGATCACATTGAGGGAAAGGTTGTTGTCCTCGCACCACACGGCCAAGTCTCTGACCTCCTCCCTATAGGCTATCTCATTGTTGTCAGTGATCAGGCCTACCACTGTTGTGTCATCGGCAAAACTTGATGGTGTTGGAGTAGTGCCTGGCCATGCAGTCATGAGTGAACAGGGAGTACAGGAGGGGACAGAGCACGCACCCCTGAGGGGCCCCCATGTTGAGGATCAGCGTGGCAGATGTGTTGTTACCTACCCTTACCACCTGCGGGTGGCCTGTCAGGAAGTCCAGGATCCAGTTGAAGAGGGAGGTGTTTAGTCCCAGGGTCCTTAGCTTAGTCATGAGCTTTGAGGGCACTATGGTGCTGAACGCTGAGCTGTAGTCAATGAATTGCATTCTCACATAGGTGTTCCTTTTGTACAGGTGGGAAAGGGCAGTGTGGAGTGCAGTAGAGATTGCATCATCTGTGGATCTGTTGGGGCGGTATGCAAATTGGAGTGGGTCTAGGGTTCCTGGGATAAATGTGTTGATGTGAGCCATGACCAGCCTTTCAAATTAATAATTTAGACAGGTTACCTTTGTGTTCTTGGGCACAGGGACTATGGTGGTCTGCTTGAAACATGTTGGTATTACAGACTCGGACAGGGACAGGTTGAAAATGTCAGTGAAGACACTTGCCAGTTGGTCAGCGCATGCTCGCAGTACACGTCCTGGTAATCCATCTGACCCTGTGGCCTTGTGAATGTTGACCTGTTTTAAAGGTCTTACTCACATCGGCTACGGAGAGCGTGATAACACAGTCGTCCGGAACAGCTGATGCTCTCATGCATGTTTCAGTGTTACTTGCCTCAAAGCGAGCATAGAAGTAATTTAGCTAGTCTGGTAGGCTCGTGTCACTGGGCAGCTCATGGCTGTGCTTCCGTAATAGTTTGCAAGCCCTGCCACATCCGACGAGCGTCAGAGCCAGTGTAGTAGGATTCAATCTTAGTCCTGTATTGATGCTTTGCCTGTTTGATGGTTTGTCGGAGGGCATAGCGGGATTTCTTACAAGCTTCCGGGTTAGAGTTCCGCTCCTTGAAAGCAGCAGCTCTAGCCTTAAGCTCAGTGCGGATGTTGCCTGTAATCCATGGCTTCTGATTGGGGTATTGACGTACAGTTACTGTGGGGACGACGACATCAATGTACTTATTGATGAAGCCAGTGACTGATGTGGTGTACTCCTCAATGCCATCAGAGGAATCCCGGAACATATTCCAGTCTGTGCTAGCAAAACAGTCCTGTAGCTTCACATCGGCTTCATCCGACCACTTTTTTATTGACCGAGTCACTGGTGCTTACTACTTTAGTTTTTGATTGTCAGGAGGATAGAATTGTGTTCAGATTTGCCAAATGGAGGGCGAGGGAGAGCTTTGTACGCATCTCTGTGTGTTGAGAATAGGTGGTCTTGAGATTTTAACCCCTCTGGTTGCACATTTAACATGCTGGTAGAAATTCGGCTGTAAGAAGTTTCCCTGCATTAAAGTCCCCGGCCACTAGGAGCGTTGCCTCTGGATGAGCGTTTTCCTGTTTGCTTATGGCCGTATACAGCTCATTGAGTGCGTTCTTAGTGCCAGCATCGGTTTGTGGTGGAAAAAAGACAGCTACGAAGAATATAGATGAAAACTCTCTTGGTAAATAGTGTGGTCTACAGCTTATCATGAGATACTCTACCTCAGGCGAGCAAAACTTTCAGACTTCCTTAGATTTCATGCACCAGCTGTTGTTCACAAATATACATGGACCGCCACCCCTTGTCTTAGCAGAGGCTGCTATTCTAAAAGAGTAAAACCTGCCAGCTGTATGTTATTCATGTCATCGTTCAGCCGCGACTCAGTGAAACATAAGATATTACAGTTTTTTTATGACCCGTTTGTCTTTTCAATTATCGAAATTATTGTAAAAAAAAAAAAAGTATTTCACCTTTATTTAACCAGGTAGGCCAGTTGAGAACAAGTTCTCATTTACAACCGCGACCTGGCCAAGATAAAGCAAAGCAGTGCGACAAAAACAACAACACAGAGTTACACATGGGATAAACAAATGTACAGTCAATAACACAATAGAAAAAATAAAAATCTATATACAGTGGGTGCAAATGTAGTAAGATTAGGGAGGTAAGGCAATAAATAGGCCATAGTGGTGAAATAATTACAAGTTAGCATTAACACTGGGATAGATAGATGATGTGCAGATGATGATCTGCAAGTAGAGATACTGGGGTGCAAAAAAGCAAAAATAAATAACAATATCGGGATGAGGTAGTTGAGTGGGCTATTTACAGATGGGCTGTGTACAGGTGCATTGATCTGTAAGCTGCTCTGACAGTTGATGCTTAAAGTTAGTGAGGGAGATATAAGTCTCCAGCTTCAGTGATTTTTGCAATTTGTTCCAGTCATTGGCAACAGAGAACTGGAAGGAAAGGCGTCCAAAGGAGGAGTTAGCTTGAGGGATGACCAGTGAAATATACCTGCTGGAGCCCGTGCTACGGGTGCTTGTTGCTATGGTGACCAGTCAGCTGAGTTAAGGCGGGGCTTTACCTAGCAAAGACTTATAGATGACCTGGAGCCAGTGGGTTTGGCGACGAATATGAAGTGAGGGCCAGCCAACGAGAGCATACAGGTCGCAGTGGTGGGTAGTATATGGGGCTTTGGTGACAAAACGGATGGCACTGTGATAGACTATATCTAATTTGCTGAGTAGAGTGTTGGAGGCTATATTGTAAATGACATCGCCAAAGTCAAGGATCTGTAGGATAGTCAGTTTTACGAGGGTATGTTTAGCAGCATGAGTGAAGAAAGCTTTGTTGCGAAATAGGAAGCCGATTCTAGATTTCATTTTGGATTGGAGATGCTTAATGTGAGTCTGGAAGGAGTGTTTACAGTCAGAACCGTCCAGAGTGGTGATGCTAGTCAGGCGGGCAGCGATCGGTTGAAAAGGATGCATTTAGTTTAACTAGCATTTAAGAACAGTTGGAGGCCATGGAAGGAGTGTTGTATGGCATTGAAGCTCGTCTGGAGGTTTGTTAACACTGTGTCCAAAGAAGGGCCAAAGTATACAGAATGTCGTCTGCGTAGAGGTGCGTAGAAGAGGATCAGAGAATCACCAGCAGCAAGAGCGACATCATTGATATATACAGAGAAAAGAGTCGCCCAAGAATGCCAGAGGTCCGGACAACAGGTCCTCCGATTTGACACACTGAACTCTATCTGAGAAGTAGTTGGTGAACCAGGCAAGGCAGTCATTTGAGAAAACAAGGCTGTTGAGTCTGCCGATAAGAATACGGCGATTGACAGAGTTGAAAGCCTTGGCCAGGTCGATGAAGACGGCTGCACATTACTGTCTTTTATCGATGGATTTTATGATATAATTTAGGACCTTGAGCGTGGCTGAGGTGCACCCATGACCAGCTCGGAAACCAGATTGCATAGCGGAGAAGGTACGGTGGGATTCGAAATGGTCGGAGATCTGTTGTTAACTTGGCTTTCGAAGACTTTAGAAAGGCAGGGCAGGATGGATATAGGTCTATAACAGTTTGGGTCTAGAATGTCTCGCCCTTTGAAGAAGGGGATGACCGCGGCAGCTTTCCAATATTTAGGGATCTCAGACGATACGAAAGAGAGGTTAAACAGGCTAGTTGCAACAATTGCAGCGGATAATTTTGGAAAGAGAGGGTCCAGATTGTCTAGCCCAGCTGATTTGTAGGGGTCCAGATTTTGCCGCTCTTTCAGAACATCAGCTGTCTGGATTTGGGTGAAGGAGAAGTGTGGGGGGGGGGGGGGGGCTTGGGCAAGTTGCTGCGGGGGGTGCAGAGCTGGCCGGGGTAGGGGTAGCCAGGTGGAAAGCATGGCTAGCCGTAGAAAAATGGTTATTGAAATTCTCGATTGTCGTGGATTTATCAGTGGTGACAGTGTTTCCTAGCCTCAGTGCAGTGGGCAGCTGGGAGGAGGTGCTCTTTTCTCCATGGACTTTACAGTGTCCCAAAACGTTTTGGAGTCTGTACTACAGGATGCAATTTTCGGTTTGAAAAAGCTAGCTATTGCTTTCCTAACTGACTGTGTATATTGGTTCCTAACCTCCCTGAAAAGTTGCATATCGCGGGGGCTATTCGATGCTAATGAAGTACGCCACAGGATGTTTTTGTGCTGGTCAAGGGCAGTCAAGTCTGGAGTGACCCAAGGGCTGCATCTGTTCTCAGTTCTACATTTTTTGAACGGGGCATGCTTATTTCAGATGGCGAGGAAAGCACTTTTAAAGAATAACCAGGCATCCTCTACTGAAGGGATGAGATTAATATCCTTCCAGGATAATCGGGCCAGGTCGATTAGAAAGGCCTGCTCGCTGAAGTGTTTTAGAGAGCGTTTGACAGTGATGAGGGGTGGTCGTTTGACCGCGGACCCATTACGGAGGCAGGCAATGAGGCAGTGATTGCTGAGATCCTGGTTGAAGACCAGGTTGGTCAGGATGATATCTATGAGGGTGCCCGTGTTTATGGATTTGGGGTTGTACCTGGTAMGTTCCTTGATAATTTGTYTGAGATTGAGGGCATCTAGCTTAGATTGTAGGACGGCCGAGGTGTTAAGCATCTCCCAGTTTAGGTCACCTAACAGTACGAACTCTGAAGATAAATGGGGGGCAATCAATTCGCATATGGAGTTCAGGGGACAGCTGGGGGCTGAGGGGGGTCTAAAGCAAGCGGCAACAGTGAGAGACTTATTTCTGGAAAGGTGGATTTTTAAAAGTAGAAGCTCGAACTGTTTGGGCACAGACCTGGATAGTATGACAGAACTCTGCAGGCTATCTCTGCAGTAGATTGCAACTCCGCCCCCTTTGGCAGTTCTATCTTGGTGGAAAATGTTGTAGTTGGGGATGGAAATTTAAGCCAGGATTCAGACATGGCAAGGACATCAGGGTTGGCAGAGTGGTCTAAAGCAGTGAATAAAACAAACTTAGGTAGGAGGCTTCTGATGTTAACATGCATGAAACCAAGGCTTTTACGGTTACAGAAGTCAACAAATGATAGCGCCTGGGGAATAGGTGTGGTACTGGAGTCTACAGGGCCTGGGTTAACCTCTACATCACCAGAGGAACAGAGGAGGAGTAGGATAAGGGTACGGCTAAAGGCTATAAGAACTGGTCATCTAGTGCGTTGGGAACAGAGAATAAAAGGAGCAGTTTTCTAGGCGTGTGTAGAATAGACTCAGGGCATAATGTACAGACAAGGGTATGGTAGGATGTGAGTACAGTGGAGGTAAACCTAGGCGTTCAATGACGATGAGAGAGGTTTCGTCTCTGGTGGGACCAGTTTAGCCAGGTGAGGTCTCCGCATGTGTGGGGGGTGGGACAAAATAGCAATCTAAGGTAAGGTGAGAGGGACTGAGGGCTCTACAGTGAAATAAAACAATAAGGACTAGCCGAGACAGCAGTAGACAAGGCATATTGACATTAGAGAGCAGCATATTGACATTAGAGAGAGGCATAAATCAGTTACAGGTGTTGATCAGGAGACCTAAGACAACAACGGGTAAATGGCGATGAATGGGCAGAGCGGGTCAGTTAGGTACATACAGGACCGGAGTTCGAGGCTGGGGAAGACGGATAAACAAAATGAGGTACGGTGTTATTAAAACAGTCCAGGCAGCATCAGCTGTGTAGCCGAGTGATCATAGTGTCCAAAGAACAGCAATAGGTGATTCAGGGAGCCGTTCAGTAGTCAGTACTACGCTAGGCAAGTGGAAGACACGGCGCTTAGAAAGCTAGTGGGCCGGAGCGAGAAGATGGGTCTTTGGCGACATCGCAACGGAAAAGCCCATTGAGACCACATCGGGCGACCACGTCAGCAGACCAGTCATGATGGATCAGTGGGGCTCTGCGTCGACAACAAAGGGTCCAGGCCAATTGGCAAAAGAGGTATTGTAGCCCTAGAATTAGCTGGTATATGGGCCTAGCTCGTGGATAGCTCAAGGCTAACTGGTGCCTGCTTCAGGACAGAGGTGCTAACAGTAGCCACTCGGTAGTAGCTAGCTAGCTGCGATGATCCGGTGTAATGATCCAGAGTGGCAGGAATCCGGTGATGTGGTAGAGAGAAGCAGTCCGATATGCTCTGGGCTGATAGAATTTTTCCTCCACCACCAAACTTTACAGTTGGCACAATGCATTCGGGCAGGTAGCGTTCTCCTGGCATCCGCCAAACACAGATTTGTCCGTCTTACTGCCAGATGGTGAAGCGTGATTCGTCACTCCAGAGAACGTGTTTCCACTGCATGGTGATCTTAGGCTTGTGTGCGGCTGCTCGGCCATGGAAGCCCATTTAATGAAGCTCCAGACGAACAGTTATTGCGCTGACGTTGCTTCCAGAGGCAGTTTGGAACTTGGTAAGGAGTGTTGCAACCGAGGACAGACCATTTTTACGCTTATCAGCACTCGGCGGTCCCATTCTGTGAGCTTGTGTGGCCTACCACTTTCAGATGAGCTGATGTTGCACCTAAACGTTTCCACTTAACAATAACAGCACTTACAGTTGGCCGGGGCAGCTCTAGCAGGGCAGAAATTTTACCCACTGACTTGTTGGAAAGGTGTCATCCTCTGACGGTGCCACATTGAAAGTCACTGAGCTCTTCAGTAAGGCCATTCTACTGCCAATGTTTGTCTACGGAGATTGCATGGCTGTGTGCTCTATTTTATTTCACCAGTCAGCAACGGGTGTGGCTGAAATAGCCAAATCCACTAATTTGAAGAGGTGTCCAAATACGTTTGTATATACAGTATATATATTGTATCTTGGAGTTTTCCTCTAAGTTTTTGTCCACTGCATTTCTTATACATCACTTGTATCGACAGCTGACTTCCTTCCATTTGTGGTTTGACCTCAAGTCTCCACAAAACACCCTCCTTCACCCAACTCTAAAACAGACCTCTCCTACTCCTATCCTTCCAACAACCGATTCCAATGTAATCAGTGGAGTTCAGAGTTCAGAGTTAGGCAGCATACAAAACGGTACCTTATTCCCTTTATAGTGCACTACTTTTGACCAGGGCTCATATGAATAGGGTGCCATTTGTGACACAGGCTTTCACTTCCTCTCTACTTTTGACCAGGGCCCACATGAATAGGGTGCCCTTTGTGATACATCCTTCCACTTTCTCTCCTTGTAGACAAAGCGGCTCAAATCCTGAGTGGCTATATGGCTCCCTCAATCACCTCGTCTTATCAGTTAGTTGACCTTCCTAAAATCATCAAACCTTCAAATAACCCCTCCAACGCTTCACAGATACACTCTAAACTGTCCTGAACCACAGGTCACAGGCACTTTCCCTTTATGACACATTTCTGTTCTGTTCCGTCCCACCAGAAAGGAATGTTGGGATGGTTTACGTAATATACCAAGGAACCCGTCTAAATAATGACACCTCACCAAAGGCTCCTCACCTCACGTTAGCTACCTGCGACCCCTGACCTCCGAACTACAAATGATCCCAACATCTGCGGTTTTCAGTGACCCTGCCAGCAAGGATTTATGGGTATTGCAGTTATTTAGTCATTTATAGATATTAATTTCTCATGCTGCAGGGGGAGAGAGAGGGAGAGAGATCACATGGGAGAGGGAGGCAGCCAGCGGCTCAGAGAGGGGGAGGAGGTGGGAGAGAAGAGGGAAAGGGGGTAGGAAAGAAGGAGATGTGGAGGGAAAGTAAGATGAAGTGGAGGAAAGGACAGGCTAAGAGGGAGAGGAAAAGAGAAAGAGAGTAAGAAAAGTATATAGTGAAAAGGATAGATGTAGGAGACGAGGTTAGAGTGGCGAGAAGGAAGAGAGAGAAAGAGAGGGATAGACAGAGAGGAGGAGGAGTGGAGGGGGTAGACAGGTGGGTGACCCTGCTAGAGCCTAGGGGGCGAGTTACTGATGGGAGGTGTTGGGGGGAGGGGGGGCGTCGCTGGTGATATAAGGGTGAGCATTGAGGAATGCTGATGAGTTGTCGCCCCTAGCAACAGTTCGTTAGCCCTTCAGACGCAGTTTCAGCCTGGACCTGTCCCTGTTACCGGTCGGGAATGTCACAGGAATGGGAATGCTTTGGGAATGCTTTCCTCCAGGGGAAAAACACCTAGCGAGTCACTGCCTTAGGTAGAAGTTGACCGTATTAACCTACTAATACACAGTCAGATATTTCATCATTTTAAGCACTGATCCAGGTTCAAAATTACAGAGACATCACCTTAACTTCCTAATGGTAAAGGTTAGGTTTGAGTGTTGGGTAACCTGACCCCAGATCAGTTTAATTGAACTGAAAGGGCAACTAGCACCTGTAGCTCTGTTCCCATTCCGATTCTAGAACATGGTTTAGGGGGAGACAGTGGAATATGCTATGTAATCCCTAAAAGAAAGCTTGGCAGGAATGTACAGAATTATTGTACATACAGAATAATAAAGTAAGCAGAGTTATGTTATAAGTCAATTTCCAAAGCTAGAACATTCAAGTAATATAATGCGTTGGAGTCAATACTGGGATTTGCACAATACTGGGAAATGTAACGTTTACGGACAACCATCCATTCAGTCTGTCCCACATAAGCTACATATGGGTGTACACCCTTCTAATACTTATCTTACCCACCTTCTTCTCTTTCTTTTATATGCTGCATCTTTCCCTCCCCCATTCCCTTTCTCCATCTCTTTGTCATGACCGAGTGGCAGAGCGGCCTAAGGCACTGCATCGCAGTGCTAGAGGCGTCACTACAGATCCGGGTTTGATCCCGGGCTATATCACAACCGGCCGTGATCGGGAGTCCCATAGGGCGGCGCACAATTGTCCCAGCGTCGTCCAGGTTAGGGGAGAGTTTGGCCCGGGGTAGGCCGTCATTGTAAATAACAATTTGTTCTTAACTAACTTGACTAGTTAAATAAAGGTTAACATTTTCAAWTTTTTTATTTTTATAAATGTATACAGTACAGTAGCACACTAATCATTATTCTCTGATAGAAAGCTTTCTCTCCATTCTTCCTCTCCTCTGGCCAACACACACACACACAGTGAGTTAGCTAATGCGTTAGCTAGCGGAGGCTATTTTAGGAACAGAGAGCCAACTAAATAAATATGTAGAGCAACTGGTGGCTCTGTTGACAAACAAGTTGCTGACCGGCCAGTGTGTGTGTGTGGTGTGTGTGTGTGTGTGTGTGTGTGTGTGGTGTGTGTGTGTGTGTGTGTGTGTGTGTGTGTGTGTGTGTGTGTGTGTGTGTGTGTGTGTGTGTGTGTGTGTGTGTGTGTGGCAGGGTGGGGACAATGTGACAATGGGCATCTTGTCCTTCCTCATTAGTGAGCTAGATGCCTTTGGGCACGGTAGAAAGACAGTGGCTGTGTCCCTATTCCCTATAGCCCATAAGCCTCTGGTAAAAAGTAGTGCAGTATTTAGGGAATAGGGTGCCATTTTGGACAAAGCCAAGGGCAGGAACAAAGCTAGATGGACTTCTATTTACAAGCGAGATAGCTACAGTAGGCCTATTCACCAGAGGCCTAGTGAGCTAGCTACAGTAGGAATTCCATTCACAACCGGGGGATCTCTGGCTAGAAAGGTCATTTTCATTCAAGAAGAAAGCTAATAATGAAGCTGAGTCTGTTAGATAACAAAGCTTTTGCTAGTGGTTATGTCACTAGGTGGCTGTAAGGCTTTGTAGTAGAGAATGGAGATGTAGCATCATATGCTAACTCTTTAGTTCTCGTTGATTGCTAGCACTGCAAAGCAGGCCAAGTAGGCCTACAGTGGCATAGCACTCAGCTAATTCTTTAGTAGCAGGCCAAGTAGGCCGACAGTGGCATAGCTCTAGGCTAATTATTTTGTAGCAGGCCAAGTTGGCCTACAGTGGCATAGCACTAAGCACATTTTTTTAGTAGCAGGCCAAGTAGACCTACAGTAGCAAAGCGCTATGCTAGCTCAGGATGAATTCTCAGTCAGGGTTAGACCAGGGAAGCTGACCAATGCTAGCTGGGTTAGCGGGCAAGCCCCAGCAGTGTTATGGGTGCTGGGCCAACTGACTGTTACTGAGTGACTTATCTACCTGTATCCTTTCAGAGCCTGTTAAAACCCAGGGCCCATATCCACAGTGTAGAGTAGACAATTGGTCGTAAATGCTGAAAATTGAGACATTATACTCCTACTTTTATGGGTAAAAATAAAAGCTATGCATGAAGCCTTTTTAGTCAGAAGAGTCGACAGATATTCTGGATACCTCATAAGCTATCCTAACCAGTTAAGAGTTACCAGCAGGTGTCTTGACAATGGAAAAATGCAGCGAATCAGTGGTTCCTGCGCCACATGCAATTGCTTTGGAGTTGTTAAAATAATGTTTTGATATTTAGATTTTGATCAATCCATAAATAATCTCTAGACCAACATGCAACAGTATCTCTTGCCCTTTTGACAATAATTTCACAAGGCCTATTTCAAATGATATGCCTAAATATTTACAACCACTACGCTAAAAAATAAACACGTTTTTATTTTGATTATTTAATTACCTACAGCATGTTATTTCAACGTATCCCTTTGGAGTGTAACATCATGTTGTTAAAAAAGTTGCCTAAATTGGGCATGCCTATAAATTGAGCAACTGAAAGCATCTAGGACTTATGTTAACTTTGATTGTGTTCAATGAAAATTACAGACCTTCTAAACTTTGAGTGCTTCAGCGAGCAGGCCTTTCTAATCAACCTGGCCCGGGTATCCTGGAAGGATACTGACCTCATTCCGTCAGTAGAGGATGCCTGGTTATTCTTTAAAAGTGCTTTCCTCACCATCTTAAATAAGCATGCCCCATTCAAAAAATGTAGAACCAGGAACAGATATAGCCCTTGGTTCACTCCAGACCTGACTGCCCTTGACCAGCACAAAAACATCCTGTGGCGTACTTCATTAGCATCGAATTGCCCCCGCGATATGCAACTTTTCAGGGAAGTTAGGAACCAATATACACAGAAAATTGCATCCTGTAGCACAAATTCCAAAACGTTCTAGGACACTAAAGTCCATGGAGAATAAGAGCACCTCCTCCCAGCTGCCCACTGCACTGAGGCTAGGAAACACTGTCACCACCGATAAATCCACGATAATCGAGAATTTCAATAAGCATTTTTCTACGGCTGGCCATGCTTCCACCTGGCTACCCCTACTCCGGTCAACAGCTCTGCACCCCCCACAGCAACTTGCCCAAGCCTTCCCCATTTCTCCTTCACTCAAATCCAGATAGCTGATGTTCTGAAAGAGCTGCAAAATCTGGACCCCTACAAATCAGCTGGACCAGACAATCTGGACCCTCTCTTTCTAAAATTATCCGCCGCAATTGTTGCAACACCTATTACTAGCCTGTTCAACCTCTTTCGTATCGTCTGAGATCCCCAAAGATTGGAAAGCTGCCGCGGTCAACCCCCTCTTCATAGGGGGAGACACTCTAGACCCAAACTGCTACAGACCTATATCCATCCTACCCTGCCTTTCTAAGGTCTTTGAAAGCCAAGTTAAAAAACAGATCACAGACAATTTCGAATCCCACAGTACCTTCTCCGCTATGCAATCTGGTTTCCGAGCTGGCCATGGGTGCACCTCAGCCACACTCAAGGTCCTAAACGATATCATAACCGCCATCGATAAAAGACAATACTGCGCAGCCGTATTCATCGACCTGGCCAAGGCTTTCGACTCTGTCAATCACCACATTCTTATCGGCAGACTCAACAGCCTTGGATTCTCAAATGACTGCCTCGCCTGGTTCACCAACTTCTTCTCAGATATAGGTCCATGTGTCAAATCGGAGGGCGTTGTCCGGACCTCTGGCAGTCTCTATGGGGGTGCCACAGGGTTCAATTCTCGGGCCGACTCTTTTCTCTGTATACATCAATGATGTCGCTCTTGCTGCTGGTGATTCTCTGATCCACCTCTACGCAGACAACCCCATTCTGTATACTTCTGGCCCTTCTTTGGACACTGTGTTAACAAACCTCCAGACGAGCTTCAATGCCATACAACACTCCTTCCGTGGCCTCCAACTACTCTTAAAAGCAAGTAAAACTAAATGCATCCTATTCAACCGATCGCTGCCCACACCAGCCCGCCCGCCCGCCCAGCATCACTACTCTGAACGGTTCTGACTTAGAATATGTGGACAACTACAAATACCTAGGTGTCTGGTTAGACTGTAAACTCTCCTTCCAGACTCACGTTAAGCATCTCCGATCCAAAATTAAATCTAGAATCGGCTTCCTATTTCGCAACAAAGCATTCTTCACTCATGCTGCCAAACATACCCTCGTAAAACTGACTATCCTACAGATCCTTGACTTCGGCGATGTCATTTACAAAATATCCTCCAACACTCTACTCAGCAAATTGGATGCAGTCTATCACAGTGCCATCCGTTTTGTCACCAAAGCCCCATATTACTACCCACCACTGTGACCTGTATGCTCTCGTTGGCTGGCCCTCGCTTCATATTCGTCGCCAAACCCACTGGCTCCAGGTCATCTATAAGTCTTTGCTAGGTAAAGCCCCACCTTATCTCAGCTCACTGGTCACCATAGCAGCACCCACCCGTATGCACGTGCTTCAGCAGGTATATTTCACTGGTCACCCCCAAAGCCAATTCCTCTTTTGGCCGCCTTTCCTTCTAGTTCTCTGCTGCCAAAGACTGGAACAAACTGCAAAAATCTCTGAAGCTGGAGACTCATATCTCCCTCACTAACTTTAAGCTTCAGCTGTCAAAGCAGCTCACAGATCATTGCACCCGTACATAGCCCATCTGTAAATAGCCCATCCAACTACCTCATCCCCATATTGATATTTATTTTTTGTTGCTCCTTTGCACCCCAGTATCTCTACCTGCACATTCATCTTCTGCACATCTATCACTCCAGTGTTTAATTGCAAAAATGTTATTACTTCGCCACTACGGCATATTTATTATTGCCTTACCTCCCTAATCTTACCTCCTTTGCACACACTGTATATAGACTTTTCTATTGTGTTATTGACTGTACCTTTGTTTATTTCATGTGTAACTATGTGTTGTTGTTTGTGTCGCACTGCTTTGCTTTATCTCGGCCAGGTCGCAATTGTAAATGAGAACTTGTTCTCAACTGGCCTACCTGGTAAAATAAAGGTATTTTTATTTATTTAAATGCAGCATTTTATGCAACATTATCGGCAAGTGACTTGATGCCTACTGTGCCAAAGCGATTTAGAATTGTTAAATGGAAGTGACAAGTGTGTTGATACAATGGTGTAACGCGCCGTTTAGAGGATTCAGAGAGTGGACTGTCAACTTATGAAAGTTAAGACCAGACAGAGGCAGCATACAGGAGCTCTACAATATTTATTTTTGACAGGCAACCACCATCTCAATTATCTCTTAATCAATCACTAACATCCAATTCCAATCCTTACATTCGTCCCCCTCTGACCTAGAAATGTCCTCGTTTCTTAATTTCAAGAGACATTATGGTTATTTAGTTGCGCAATATTGAAATACTTTATATGTAATTACAAAAAAACTATCCTGATAGTAATGAGAAAGCTTAGACATGGAAAAAGCATGTTTTTTTCTCTTCTGAAAAATGCACCTGTAATTTGTTTTACAGCTACACATTTAACAACAAATGCCACTGACAAAATATTTCAATAGCAGAAAACACCAACAGTGTAAATTAAACATTTAGTCTGTATAATATCTTATCTTCTTTTTACATATCTTTTCTTCTTTTAAATTTTTAATTCTTGAACCACCAAAGTCCACGAGGATGGTCTAGTAGTCCCATGTGCAGACCACATGCACACCACAGGACCATGTCTGCGCGCACACTCATCCTCAAGACCTACTTCGGTTCCATATAGCCAAAGTCACCCAGTGGGGGCTCCTCAGAGGAGGAAAGGGAGGACCATCCTCCTCAGTGAATTTCTTAAAAATCTAAATAGTGATACATTCAAAAAGTTATCCTTTTTAGATGAAACTATATTAAATATATTCACGTAACCAAATAATTGATTAAAACACACTGTTTTGCAATGAAGGTCTACAGTAGCCTCAGCACTGTAGGGTAGCACCATAGTGTAGCCGGAGGACAGCTATCTTCCTTCCTCCTCTGGGTACATTGACTTTAATACAAAACCTAGGAGGCTCATGGTCTCACTCCCTTCCATTGACTTACACTGTAATTATGACAACTTCTGGAGGATGTTCTCCAACCTATCAGAGCTCTTGCAGAATGAACTGACATGTTGTCCACCCAATCAAAGGATCAGGGAATGAATCTAGTACTGAAATCATAAGCTACATCTAGCTAGCACTTCCTTGCATAATGTGTGGTGAGTAGTTGACTCAAAGAGAGAAAGACAATAGTTGAACAGTTTTGAACAAATTAATTTGTTGCAAAATTAAGGAGAAGCAAGAGAGAGAGAGAGCTGGCTGTATTTGGTTGTATTTTTTATTTGTTTAACTTTCACTTAGCTAGCAAATGCAGCCAGCTAATTTAGCCTACTTAAACAGATTATGATGCTATTTTAGTTAGCTGGCTATGGCTATCCAACACGGGAACACTTTCAAGTCAAGCTAAAGTTTTAGTTGTATTAATTATTGCTACTGGGGTCTGCTGGTGTACCTTTTAACTTGTTTGGCATAGGGGGCAGTATTTTGACGTCCGGATGAAAAGCGTGCACAAAGTAAACTGCCTGTTACTCAGGCGCAGAAGCTAGGAGATGCATATAATTGGTAGATTTGAATAGAAAAAATAAAACTGTTAAAATGATGTCTGTGAGTATAACACAACTGATATGGCAGGCGAAACCCAGAGGACAAACTACCCCCCCCCCCKAAAAAATGTGCAGCCTTCCACTATTTTCAATGGCTCTCACTTTTAAGTCCTCCCAGATTGCAGTTCCGAGGGCTTCCACTAGATGTCAATAGTCTTTAGAAATAGTTTCAGGCTGGTTTTTGGAAAAATGAGCCAGAAATTGTAGTTTTTCTAGGTGGCTCCCATTTTGGCTGTAGTGTTTCCAAGCGTGTGAATGAAAGCGCGTTCTTTGGTATTTTTCTCCGGTAAAGACAATAACAATTCTCCGTCTTAAATTTTATCATTTACGTATTAGGGTACCTAAGGTGTGATTATAAACGTTGTTTGACTTGTTTGGAAAAGTTTATTAGTAACGTTTGGGATTCATTTTGTATGCATTTTGATGGAGGGAAACTGGGTGGATTATTGACTGAAGCGCGCCAGCTAAACAGTTTTTATGGATATAAAGAAGGACATTATCGAACAAAAGGACCATTTGTGATGTAACTGGGACCTTTTGGAGTGCCAACAGAAGAAGACCATCAAAGGTAAGGCATTTATTATATCGTTATTTCTGATTTTCGTGTCGCACCTGCCTGGTTGAAATATGTTTTTCATGGTTTTGTATGCGGGGCGCTGTCCTCAGATAATCGCATGGTGTGCTTTCGTTGTAAAGCCTTTTTGAAATCTGACACAGCGGCTGGATTAACAAGAAGTTAAGCTTTATTTTGATGTATTACACTTGTGATTTTATGAAAGTTAAATATTTATAATCCTGTAGTTTGAGTTTCGCGCTCTGCAATTTCACCGGATGTTGTTGAGGTGTCCCGCTTGCGGCACACCTTTCCCAAAGAGTTAAACTGCTTATGAAGCTAGCTAGTTTAGCCTACTAAAACACCTGTCTCAAACAGAGAGGGATGCTATGTTAGCTAGCTGGCTATGGCTACCCAGCACTGGAACTCTTTCGAGTCAAGGTAAGCTTTTGGTTTTATAAATGTATTGCCACCAGGGCACGCCGGTATAACTGCTGAAATGATTTCTGACTGTACACTGCACTGCATGAATGTAGCCGTAGGTTTACAAACGTGTTAGTTCCAGTAGTTCTAGTTGACTATGATGTGACAACGATGTTGGCTGTGTGTAGCGGTTAGCGGTCATGATATGAAGGTTTGGCTTGGAAAGGTTTTTTCGCCTGTTGTGTTGTGCACTGAAGTCCACAAGTGAAGGGAAAAGGTGAGAGGAGGAGAATGGCATAGATTGTTGTGAGAAGGAATTATATGTACAACGAGCTAAGGGATCATGCTGTTATTATGTGGCTGCTTTGAAAGTGAACTGTTTGGAAGCTTCACCAACTGGCAGCCCGACCGACGGGTTTGGCGGATACCAGAACGCTACCTGCCTGAATGCATAGTGCCCTGTAAAGTTTGGTGGAGGAGCAATAATGGTCTGGGACTGTTTTTCGTGGTTCAGGCTAAGCCCCTTAGTTCCATTGAAGGGAAATCTTAATGCTACAGCATACAATGGCATTCTAGACGATTTCGTGCTTCCAACTTTGTGACAACAGTTTGGAGAATGCCCTATCATGTTTCAGCTTGACAATGCCCCCGTGCACAAAGCGCAGTCCATACAGAAGGTTTGTTGAGATTGTTGTGGAAGAACTTGACTGGCCTGCACAGAGCCCTGACCTCAACCCCATCGAACACCTTTGGGATGAATTAGAACGCCGACTGCGAGCCAGGCCTAATCGCCCAACATCAGTGACCAACCTTACTAATGCTCTTGTGGCTGAATGGAAGCAACATCTAGTGGAAAGCCTTCCCAGAAGAGTGGAGGCTGTTATAGCAGCAAAGGGGGGAACAACTCCATATTAATGCCCATGGTTTTGGAATGAGATCTTCAACGAGCAGGTGTATCTCCGAGTTCTGTGCTCAGCTCTTTTGGCACCAGTTGCTCTCTGTGTATTATGCAATGCGTCCATATGGCAGAGGGAGACACATTCATAACTAGAGTGCAGAGGCCTTCCCGCCGTCCCGCCATAGATAGAGCCCAGTCTGTGCAAAAGCCCACCATTCGATCCCATATGGAATCTGTTTTTCATCAATATAGCCACACTGCACACTGAACATCCCCTATGCCGTTTCATGCTCGTGAGACGGAAAAATATGTCCTCGTCAATAGCATCTCCCGACATGTATGGCGAACAAAAGTCAATGCATGGGCATCTCGGCCCTCACAGCTAACATCCTTTTGGAGAAAGCAAGCTGGGGAGCTTTTGAGTTGTTCAGTCAGTTTCCTGCTGATTGCTAGCTGACAAAGGTATTGATGTGAGTTTCTGTGCATCTGTTTTCACAATATCAATTGCAGCCGGTAATATCCAAGTCTCCGCAATAGTCTGTGGTTTCATAACGTATCGGACCAAGCCATTCGCCATGGGAATGATTCAAGTGCAACAGTCAAGTGCTGCCTTTTCCAATGATCTAAGGGTCCTTCCTCTCTGGTTGAATTTTAGATTTTAGATTTGAATAATTTCCGCTTAGATTTAGGTTAAGAGGAACCACATTCCAATGATTTTGAGATGCAAATACGATATTATAATATACAGTATATACACATTTCTAGGATTTTGGAAATTCTCCCGCGACTCCATTTTTATATCAGGCGCCGCCTAGTTTGGGAACCGCTGTTCTGAACAAACCATTTTCTCCTTATAAACAGCATGCTTCCACCCTATCAACAAGGGGAGATGCGCTGTGAAAAGGGCTCTTTTTGTTAGTTCTAAGCATATMCAATGTRTGCCTCCAAATGTAAATTGTTTTGGGGACTTCCACACAAAATTACTTTACTTGTTTTAGGTTTAAGGAAGTGTGTAAATTGCGTTTTTTTATCGTACAGCTATGAAAGTTATATATTTAGATCCGCCTGGGTGGAATCCAGTCCTCAGCCTCAGCCATGATTTTGGAATGAGATGTTCAACGAGCAGGTGTCCACATACTTCTGGTCAAGTAGTGTATCTCTCTATTATGTGTGGCTATACTTTGGAACAGATTTCCAAAATTAAATCACTTGGAGCTGATTTTCTGGTCTTTTTACAGTCTTTATTAAAAAATATATATATTTCACCTTTATTTAACCAGGTAGGCTAGTTGAGAACAAGTTCTCATTTGCAACTGCGACCTGGCCAAGATAAAGCAAAGCAGTTCGACACATACAACAACACAGAGTTACACATGGAATAAACAAACATACAATCAATAATACAGTAGAAACATCTATATACAGCATGTGCAAATGAGGTAGGATAAGAGAGGTAAGTTAATAAATAGGCCATGGTGGCAAAGTAATTACAATATAGCAATTAAACACTGGAATGGTAGGATGTGCAGAAGATGAAGGTGCAAGTTGAGATACTGGGGTGCAAAGGAGCAAGATAAATAAATAAATAAATACAGGATGGGGAAGAGGTAGATGGATGGGCTATGTACAGGTGCAGTGATCTGTGAGCTGCTCTGACAGATGGTGCTTAAAGCTAGTGAGGGAGGTACGTCTCCAGCTTCAGAGATTTTTGCAGTTCGTTCCAGTCATTGGCAGCAGAGAACTGGAAGGAGAGGCGGCCAAAGGAAGAATTGGCTTTGGGGGTGACCAGTGAGATATACCTGCTGGAGCGCGTGCTACGGGTGGGTGCTGCTATGGTGACCAGTGAGCTGAGATAAGGCGGGGCTTTACCAAGCAGAGACTTGTAGATTATGTCCAACAATTATGATTTATTTGCTCAGAAAAATTGTGGGTCCAAATAAAATCACACGTGGGCCGCAAGTTGGGGAACCCTGCCATAGGAGAACGCTTTGAAAAACCCTTTTTGGTTCCAGGTAGAACCCTTTTGGTTTCAGGTTTAGAACCCTTTTGGATTCCATGTAGGAACCTTTCCACAGAGGGTTCTACGTGGAACTCAAAGGGGTTCTACGTGGAACCAAAAAGGGTTCTCGCTGGAACCAAAAAGGTGGTTATCCTATTGGGACTAGAGGTCGACCGATTGATCGGAATGGCCGATTAATTAGGGCCGATTTCAAGTTTTCATAACAATCGGCAATCGGCATTTTTGGACACCGATCATGGCCGATTACATTGCACTCCATGAGGAGACTGCGTGGCAGGCTGACTACCTGTTATGCGAGTGCAGCAAGGAGCCATGGTAAGGTGCTAGCTAGCATTAAACGTATCTTATAAAAAACAATAAATCTTAACATAATCACTAGTTATCTACACATGGTTGATGATATTACTAGTTTATCTAGCTTGTCCTGCGTTGCATATAATCGATGCGGTGCCTGTTAATTTATCATTGAATCATAGCCTACTTCGCCAAACGGGTGATTTAACAAGCGCATTCGCGAAAAAAGCACTGTCGTTGCACCAATGTGTACCTAACCATAAACATCAACGCCTTTCTTAAAATCAACACACAAGTATATATTTTTAAACCTGCATATTTAGTTAATATTGCCTGCTAACATGAATTTCTTTTAACTAGGGAAATTGTGTTACTTCTCTTGCGTTCTGTGCAACAGAGTCAGGGTATATGCAGCAGTTTGGGCCGCCTGGCTCGTTGCGAACTGTGTGAAGACTATTTATTCCTAACAAAGACAGCCAACTTCGCCAAACGGGGGATGATTTAACAAAAGCGCATTTGCGAAAAAAGCACAATCGTTGCACGAATGTACCTAACCATAAACATCAATGCCTTTCTTAAAATCAATACACAGAAGTATATTTTATTAAACCTGCATATTTAGCTAAAAGAAATCCAGGTTAGCAGGCAATATTAAACTAGGGAAATTGTGTCACTTCTCTTGCGTTCATTGCACGCAGAGTCAGGGTATATGCAACAGTTTGGGCCGCCTGGCTCGTTGTGAACTAATTTGCCAGAATTTTATGTAATTATGACATAACATTGAAGGTTGTGCAATGTAACAGGACTATATAGACTTATGGATGCCACCCGTTAGATAAAATACGTAACGGTTCCGTATTTCACTGAAAGAATAAACGTTTTGTTTTCGAAATGACAGTTTCCGGATTTGATCATATTAATGACCTAAGGCTCATATTTCTGTGTGTTATTATGTTATAATTAAGTCTATGATTTGATATTTGATAGACCAGTCTGACTGAGCAGTGGTAGGCAGCAGCAGGCTCYTAAGCATTCATTCAAACAGCACTTTCGTGCGTTTGCCAGCAGCTCTTCGCTTTGCTTCAAGCTGTTTATGACTTCAAGCCTATCAACTACCGAGCTAGTTAGCGGGGTGTGCGCTAATAGCGTTTCAATCGGTGACGTGACTCGCTCTGAGACCTTGAAGTAGTTGTTCCCCTTGCGATGGGTAACGATGCTTTGAGGGTAGCTGTTGTTGATGTGTTCCTGGTTCGAGCCCAGGTAGGGGCGAGGAGAGGGACGGAAGCTATACTGTTACACTGGCAATACTAAAGTGCCTATAAGAACATCCAATAGTCAAAAGTATATGAAATACAAATGGTATAGAGAGAAATAGTCCTATAATAACTACAACCTAAAACTTCTAACCTGGGAATATTGAAGACTCATTTTAAAAGGAACCACCAGCTTTCATATGTTCTCATGTTCTGAGCAAGGAACTTAAACGTTAGCTTTTTTATATGGCACATATTGCACTTTTACTTTCTTCTCCAACACTTTGTTTTTGCATTATTTAAACCAAATTGAACATGTTTCATTATTTATTTGAGGCTAAATAGATTGTATTGATGTATTATATTAAGTTAATCGGCCGATTAATTGGTATCTGCTTTTTTTGGTCCTCCAATAATTGGTATCGGTATCGGCGTTGAAAAATCATAATCGGTCGACCTCTAATTGGGACAGCTGAAAAACCCTTTTGGCACCCTATTCTTTCTAAGCGTGTATGGGCCCTGGTCAAAAGTAGTGCACTATACAGGGAATAGGGTGCCATTGGGGAGACAGCCTGTGAATTACCTTATCCACCAGTGGAAAGAATAGCTCAGAGCAGAAGGTAAGGGAGGGAAGGAGGGATGAACAGAGGAAGGATGATGTAGCCGGCTGGGTGGATTACCTGGCCTGGCATGAGCTGGGGAACAAGGGATGAAATGAGACGAATAGAGGGATGGAAAAAGGGAGGGAGGACGCTAAATTACAGGGTAAAAAGAAGGGAACACACAGAGGGAGGGTTCTACATGGCTGGTAACATTGACACAGGTCTATCAGCTGCACCATAGCGTGTGTGTGTGTCCCCTAAATGATGGGTTGTGTTGTGGCTGGATCCTCCTAGCTCCTAGCTTTATACAAGGCTGTTTGTGGTTATGATGGTTTATTACATGCTATAACCACACGCATTAACGTTTCTGAAGTCTTATCATAAGGTTTATAATGCAGTCTCTCTTATTATGAGGCTAAAATGTTTGCTCTCTATAGCCAACTTTAGCTATAGGGTCACAGCATTAAAAAACTTTGTAACTGACTTTAGTCTACCTAGGGCAAAGAAGAGAAGATTAGTTTCCCTTGCACAGGCACTTTACTTTTTATATTTGTTATGAATTCGTATTATGGTGAGATGATTGAAGTAATGATGTTGTAGGAATCATAAGGATCATCAAAGCAAAGATGGACCGGATCTGTCGGTTTAGCTTAAAAACAGGCCTATAGGGGGATCTATTGAGGCCACGTAAACTATCTACTGAAACACAAAGAGAGAGAGGGAGAGAGAGAGACAAACTCTGCAGGGAGGGGTGGTGGTGCCGAGAGATAGAGAGAGAAGGGAGAAGGGGGGAAATGGCCAGAGGGTCGCTGGCATTAAGAGAGAAAAGACTCGGCATGTCCGACAAGCTAAGACAACACTTCCACCAAAAACCAAAATGGCGTCCCACCTCACTCACTGCCAAGAATAAATCAAATCAAACTTTATTTGTCACATGCGCCGAATACAAGTGTAGACTTTACCATGAAATGCTTACTTACAAGCCCTTAACCAACAGTGCAGTTCAAGAAGAGTTAAGATATTTACCAAATAAACTAAAGTAAAAAAATAATAAAAAGTAACACAATAACGAGGCTATATACAGGGGGTACTGGTACCGATTCAGAGTGTGGGGTTCAGAGTGTGGGGGTACAGGTTAGAGGTAATTTGTACATGCTGGTAGGGGTGAAGTGACTATGCATAGATAATAAACAGCGAGTAGCAGCAGTGTACCAAACAAATGGAGTGGGGGGAGTGGGGGGGTCAATGTAATAATTGATAAATTGTTCAGCAGTCTTATGGCTTGGGGGTATAAGCTGTTAAGGAGCCTTTTGGTCCTAGACTTGGTGCTCCGGTACTGCTTGCCGTGCTGTAGCAGAGAAAACAGTCTATGACTTGGGTGACTGGAGTCTCTGACAATTTTATGGGCTTTCCTCTGACACCGCCTATTATATACTGTAGGTCCTGGATTGCAGGAAGCTTGGCCCCAGTGGTGTACTGGGCCATACGCACTACCCTCTGTAGCGCCTTATGGTCAGATGCCAAGCAGTTGCCATACCAGGCGGTGACGCAACCGGTCAGGATGCTCTCGATGGTGCAGCTGTGGAACTTTGAGGATCTGGGTCCCATGCCAAAACTTTTCAGTCCCTGGGGGGGGGGGGGGGGGGGGGGGGGGGGGGGGGGGGGGGGACCTCCTTCAGACTGTCTTGGTGTGTTTGGACATCATAATCCGTTGGTGATGTGGACACCCAAGGAACTTGAAAACTCCGACCCGGCTCCAGCTACAGCCCAGGTTGATGTTAAATGGGGCTGTTCGGCCTGTCTTTTCATGTAGTCCACGATCACCTCCTTTGTCTTGCTCACCATTGAGGGAGAGGTTTTTGTCCTGGCCACCACACTGCCAGTTCTCTGACCTCCTACCTATAGGCTGTCTCATCGTTGTCGTGGGATCAGGCCTACCACTGTTGTGTCGTCAGCAATTAATGATGGTGTTGGAGTGTGTTTGGCCACACAGTCGTGTGAACAGGGAGTTACAGAAGGGACTAGTACATACCCCTGAGGGCCTCCGTGTTGAGGATCAGCTGGCTGATGTGTTGTTGACCTATCCTACCATGGCGGCAGCCCGTCAGAAGTCCAGGGATTCCAGTGGCAGCGAAGGTGTTAGTCCCCAGGGTCCTTACTTAGTGTATGAGTTCCGTGGGAGTGGTACTAGTGGTGTTGAACTCTGAGCTGTAGTCAATGGAACAGCATTCTCACATAGGTGTTCCTTTGTTCCAGGTGGGAAAGGGCAGTGTGGAGTGCAATTGAGATTGTGTCATCTGTGGATCTGTTGGGGTGGTATGCAAATTGGAGTGGGTCTAGTGTATCCGGGAGGATGCTGTAGATGTGAGCCATGACCAGCCTTTCAAACACTTCATGGCTACCGACGTGAGTGCTATGGGGCGATAATAATTTAGGCAGGTTACCTTCGCTTCCTTTAGGTACATGGACTATGGTGGTCTGCTGAAACATGTAGGTATTACAGACTCAGGGAGAGGTTTGAAAATGTCAGTGAAGATATTTGCCAGTTGGTCCGCGCATGCTTTGAGTACACGACCTGGTAATCCTATCTGGCTGGGCCCGTGGCTTTGTGATGTTGACCTGTTTAAAGGTCTTGCTCACTATCGGCTACCGAGAGCGTTATCACACAGTCATCCAGAACAGCTGGTGCTCTCATGCATGCTTCAGTGTTGCTTGCCTCGAAGCGAGCATAAAAAGGCATTTAGCTCATCTGGTAGGCTCACGTCACCTTTTCAAAGATGCTTCAAGGGCACAGATAGATACAGGAGACAGTAAGAAGAATACCCCTTCCCTCTCTTCCCCTTTTTCTAAAGTAGACAAAGTGTGATAAACAAACCTTAAGAAGAAGGAATGTTAAGCCACGACCCCCACCAATTACGCGCCAGCCCTCAGCTTTTGTGTTGCGCTGAACTCTGACCTTGTATTTACCTCAACCAATAAGGGGACAAGCTGACACTGTTCTTTAGAGAGGTTTGATATTTGAAATGATGCCAGTGTGGGACATTCACCATGCAACCACTAGAACTACAACTGGTAGATGTATGGTTATTTCATAGGTTCTAAAGGAGAAAACATACAAACATGGCACTGATTCAGGTGCTAGCTAACAGACAAAATCCAAGATCTAATGTGCTCCTATCCGTGATTTAGATGTGATAAACATTGCTAAAAACACAAATAAAGAGTGTCATCACCGTTCCACCCCGACACACATTTGTTGGATGGTTTTAACCTTCATTGTGTTTATACTGCACAGAGAGGGCATTGCAAAACATTCCTGGGTCTCTGCAGGTATGACTTGTCATCCTATCACACACACTGTCTGTTTTATAGAAGTCAGTAAAGATTGAAGACAGCAAGGGTAGACTATCTCATGACAGCTTTGCAAAGTCAAACTAGGGTTATCACCTTAACATTACAAACACAAAGTATAACATATAAGATCGGGTGGATATTCCCGTACACAAGGTATTAATGACAGAGCGAGTGGAGTGTGCAATGGAACAGAGAGACTAGCTATAGTTAGTGGGTATGGGTATTGCATGGGCAATCAGGGTATAGATCCATTTAGATCTATGCGTAACACAGTGCCTTCAGAAAGTATTCCTATCCTTTGACTTATTCCACATTTTGTTACGTTACAGCCTGAATTCAAAATTGATGAAAAAAAAATTGCTCACTCATCTACACACAATACCCCATAATGACAAAGTGTTTTTTGAAATGTTAGCAAATTTATTGAAAATGAAATACTGAAATATTTCATTTACATAAGTATTCACACCGGTGAGTCAATACTTTGTAGAAACAACTTTGGCATAGTATTTTTTTGTTAGTCTCCAAGAGCTTTGCACACCTGGATTGTAAAGTATTTGCCCATTATTCTTTTTTAAATTCTTCAAGCTCTGTCAAGTTGAGTGTTGATCATTGCTAGACAGGCATTTTCAAGTCAAGCCATATATTTTCAAGCTGATTTAAGTCAAAACTGTGACTAGGCCACTCAGGAACATTCAATGTCGTCTTGGTAAGCAACTCCAGTGTAGATTTGGCCTTGTGTTTTAGGTTATTGTCCTGCTGAAAGGTGAATTCGTCTCCCGTGTCAGTTGCAAAGCAGACTGAACCAGGTTTTCCTCTAGGATTTTTTTGTGTGCTTATAGCTGTATTCCGTTTCTTTTTATCCTAAAAAAAACTCCCTAGTCCTTGCCGATGACAAACATACCCATAACATAATGCAGCTACCACCATGCTTGAAAATATGAAGAGTGGTACTCAGTTATGTTGGATTTGCCCAAAGCACAACGCTTTGTATTAAGGACAAAACGTTTTTTGCAGTATTACTTGAGTGCCTTATGGCAAATAATAATGGCCTGACTGTATAGTTTATAGGTCTCCTAACGCTCTCATTGTAAGGGCCTTAGGTTATATGACCTGAGAAGAAACCAAAAGAGAGGAAGAAGGAGAGAGAGAGAGAGACACACAGAGACAGAGAGAGAGAGAGAGAGAGAGAGGA